>NW_015112616.1:331141-507938 GCF_001443285.1 Poecilia latipinna | reverse complement strand
GTCCCAATAGGCTGACCAGAGTATTAAATACCATATAAAGCTTTTTGTTTGTTTTCGTTTTTGCTATATTCAAGGCTCTATGTTTGGTCCTCTTGTGTTTACCCTCTGCACTTTTTCCCTCTTGGTAACATCATCTGCCATCATGGCCTTAATTACCACTGCTATGCTGACATTTCCAAATGTGTCAGTTCTACAAGGTGCTCCACCCTCACCCACTGTCTCACTAAAATAAAAACCTGGGTGGAGCAAAACTTTCTTAAGCCATGCTATGACTATGACTATAAACTATGGCAAATGTGACGTCATCATTATCTCTGTTCAGACACTATCACCTTCTCTCCGTCACCATAATCTTGACGTTTATTTTAACTCCACCGTCTCCTTTGACAACCATACCAACTAAATAACTAGGACTTCATTTTTCCACTAAAAAAAACATAGCAAGACTCCGTCCATCCATCTCTTTTTTTACATCCCATTTCATCTTCTTTAACTCAAACTCCTGTCCCTCCTCTGCACCCAGGACTACGGTACAGAGTCCTGTAGCAACGTACAGCAACGTAAAAAAAAAAAATTCCCCATGTCCCCTGGGGGGCTCCGTAGTAAGCTTCTCCCTCTGACTTCGCTTTCCTTGATAATTGAAGACAGGTGGTCCTACGCGCCTGCGCAGTTCTTGAGAGCTGAGCTGATTGTTTAAAATTCAACTCCTGAATTAAGAATGTTAAGAGAAATACGGCAGGTAATCACTTGAATAAGTTGATTATAACTTAAACTGTGTATGCGCTAATTGGATTTTTTTTCCTAAAAGTTTTTTAAACACGTATAAATGGTTTATTATCGACGCTAATGTTAATGTTAGCATGATGTTAGCTTGTCAATCTGTTCAGGTGCTGAGGCTAATCCAACTGATGGGAAAACAAAGGAAACGATCTAGTTTAAAGAATACTGGAGCACTTTTAGTGCTTTTATGGACCGAAAAGGGCTCGTCCCATCAGAGGTTAAACTGCACTGGTAAGATAGCTGTATTTTCTGATAATTTGCTGAATTTTGATATATCGTGCTAATTAATTATCCATCAAAACTTTAGACTACCGGTAATAAAAATTAACTATTGAGAGTATTACATTAAGTTTCTCTAAGTTAAGAACAGCAAGGGTATAATCCTGGCATTTTATAATTGATTATATAAAGTATGTGGTAAAAATGGTCTGAATATTGAATTATTTTATAACATTTTGGTACTTTGGATTAGTTATCTATAATAATTTATAAATTAATTTAATAATGATACAGACATGAAAAAAGTGATTAGAAAAACAGTCTGAAAGTGTTTTGGGCTGTGTGTCATCTTTAAAACTGTATATGTTTTAGGTACCCCCTATTTCTTAAAATAAATGTATCAGCAAGGCACAAATGAATTATTACAAACTAATTTAAGTGTTAATTTAGATTTTAAAGTAAAGCTGATTAAAGTTTGTGAATAAAATTGTCTTTATGTCATGGCTGAAAGCCAACCTCATCATGCTGTTTCTGTAATAATCCAGTAAAGCATAACGAGGATCACTTTATCACATTAATTAATCACATTTACTCAAAAATCAAGAAAATCTTTTAGAATGAGATTGGAGTCTGGAACAGTTTGGATATTTTAAATAACAGACAATGTGAAGAAACTTGTTTGGTCTTTTTAGATTTTATTTCCTCCATTTTCAACATTAACTGTGCTGCACATGCTCCTTCACTCGACAGACAAAAACTCATTCTAATTGTCATTTTATTCTCTAGTTGCAGCTGCTGGTTCCTGGTGTTTTGGAATTGAAATGCAAACCCTTCAAGCTGGTATGTAAACATAACAACAAACACACTGAGTCACAGATTATATTTACTTCATCTGTTCTGCATTGATGTGAACAGACCTGAAAAAAGTCCTGCTTCCCGATGTGTGGCCTTGTCCTGAGCCTGATCCCGAGGAGCTGAGCGCCTTCACAGATCTGTACGGATCACTGAAGTTCCTGCTGAATTTTCAGGTAATTCAATTTATTAAATGTGATAAGTACTAATTTGCTTAAAAATATTAACTTCTGAAGTTGTCAGAAGTTTATTTAGTGCGTTAAAGATGTGATGTCGTTCTTCCAGATGAAAAATCCAGGACATTACTCGTCCAAATGGCAGGCTCATGTTAAAGCGTTTCTTCAGACGTTCGGTTTGACCAATGCTGGGGTATGAAACTCCTCCCTCTCTTTTAAATTATATCATGGGAAAGGACAAAAAATATAAATAGATTTTTTTTATATATATTTATCCAGATAAGAATCCAACTAAAATTTAAAATCCATGGACAGAAATCACAACATGACTTTAGGTAAGACATCAACATCACAGACTGTAGTAGTTCTCTGTTTCAGAGCCTGAGAGAAAGAAATGTAAGGCACAAGATGAACAAATCCGAAATATTTTTCAGAAACACAAATTAATGTAATCCAATCAATCTATATTGTGAAATAAAATGCAATTATGCTCCATGTGTATCACAATTATAATAAAAAGCACAAAAAAATCCATTTTTGATTGTAGCTTTTTTCATTCATTTATATTGTATTGTATGATCATAAAGCCATTAAAATATATAAAGTTTAACTCCTCTGTTTGTGCTGTTTTCCAACAGCGCTTTCCTCATTAGTAAAGTTGCTCTTTCAGTCCAACCACCTCTGATCTTGGACGTCACTTGTTCTGCACAGTCAGTAATACTAGTTTATTGCTGTTTTATGATACTTTTTTGTATTTCTGTTAAAATGTTTGAAAGTCCTGCTGCTCATGCAGGCACAGTGAGGTCACAGCTGCGTACAAACAGGGATTTTCTCTCCTTTTCAGACCATGGTGCAATCAGAGAGGATTGTGGTGTCAGAAAGGACATCCTGTCGTCGGAGAACGGTTTCCTCTCGGCATCCCACCCAAAGCCATGGACCAGGGTCTGTTCGGAGAGCTCAGTGTCCAGATTGTTTCGCTGCTGAGCCCCTGTGTGCTGCAGTACCCCCATTTGCCTACGGAGCTATCTCGCATGCAAATATCCTTTTTGTCTGTTTTAGTCACATTCTGTTCTGATTTCTCTGTAAAGATGAGTATCTGAACAGGTGCATGAAGAAAAACTTGCTTTGTATTCAGTCATGTGACAAGGGCTTCAGCTGTTCTGCTGCAGGATCATGAGTCAAGGAAATCGTTGCCTTCCAGCTCCCCTATTAATCAGCTGTGCTTATAGTTACATCATCTTATCCAAATATGACAGTGAAACATAAAGATGAGTTATTTTAGACGTGTTCTACCAAATATGGACACAAGGGATCACAAGATTGTGTTAGACCTCTGCTTGTCCCTGTGTGCTAATAGCTGTCCAGTCACAGCTTTAATGGGTTTTCAGTGCCATGAAGTCAGTTGGACAGGAAGTAGTCACATCTGTAGCTCTACTTTTCCACATGGCTTACACAAAACAACAAACGACTTAAATTAGATGTGGATTTGTCACCACTTTTGAATTTCCTAATGATGTATAGCACAGATACTACTTAATGGGGAATTTAGTCTATTTAATGGCAACCAGTAATAGGAACTGTTGTGTCTCTCCGGCGATCCCTTCAGGGAATTTGTCTTATTTCAGAGAGTTGTTGCTGGTGGCGGTGGGCTCCTGTAGCAGTCTGTATTACAGCAAATTTGTTGAAGCATCTGACTAAACACAGTAGGTTTTTCTATGACAGTCTCATCAAAATGATGCTCAGGGTTGTTCATACATTTTTTATTTTATGTAATCTATAATCACCAATATTATGTTGAATACTGTGACAAATTGTCTGGACCCTGAGACATGACAGCAACTCAAAGAAATTTGACTAGATGCATTGGCTACACTTTTAATAAAGACTAAAACTGGTTGACCTTAAATAGCAACAAAAATACATCTGGCTTCAGAGCAACAGCTGTGAACCTCAGAGCAAAGTTAATGTCAATAACCCCTGAAGTCCGTCACTGAAGTATGAGAATGTATTGCATCTCACCTTAGAGATAAAACTTGTGCCAAAATCACTTGACTTGCAGATTTATTCACAAGTACTTAAGTCTTCTTCATCTGCAGCTTCGCCACAGTCGCTCGGTGCAGATCCTTCTTTAGTGGCAGGAAGTGAGCAAAAAATAACACACAGCTGATGGGAGATGAAGTAACGTAATGACCAGCTGGAGGTTTGTAGAAAATCACATTGCAAACTGTAGGTTTAGTTGTGAGTTGTTACCTTTTCCCTGAGTTTTTATTCATTATTTAGGGGGTTGATTTGTAATAGAAAATAAGATGCTTTATTTCCTGCTCTATAAATTAGCTTAAGGACATTCTAAATTGAAATTTTCTTAAAGTTAAGTGAACTGTGTGGCAGCAGGTGGTAATTTTTCCTTCTTTCTAAAATACAGTTATTGTAAAAAATCATATTTACCTTTTTAATTTGAGGGTTTTGTAGGTCAGGTCATGATTAAAAATGGTCTGGGGCGCCACATGGTTCAGTGGAAAGCAGTCGTTCCCAGTTCGATTCTCGGTCAAAACCCATTTACTGCATGTCTGCCTCTACTCTCCCTGCCTTCTTCCTATCAGCTACTAGTAAATAAAAGCCAGTAGAGCCACAAAATATATAAAAAAACAGAATTGTGGTCTTTACCACACACTAACTTCACAACTCGTCACACAACAGATTCCACACATTCATTATTTAGTAAACCAAAACTAATCCAAGGCCTTATTTTTCAGTGTTTTCTCGGTTCCCTTAAGGTTTGCAGCCACAGCAGGATTTTCATCACATGGAGGTTTGGACTCGATTCTTTCACCAGTTGTTCTGTTGTAGATTTTCATTATTTTGTTAAGTATAAAGATTCCAACAACTTTTAAAGTCAGCTGAGGCCTGAAGAGTTAAATGTTACTTAAGACATATTTGGAATTGACTGTATGTTCCAAATTGACAGGCAACAGTTATTACCTTTATAAAGTAATTGCTAATATATTTTCACTCTAACGTGTGAAAAGATCTGGCTACAAATTCAGCATTTGTAGATGTGGAAAGGGAGTACAAACTGCTTTTTAGGTTTCCTCTTTGTTTAATACTCAACAATAAAAGTGTCGTAATCTGAAATGGGTATATTTCAGAACCTGTTTTCGACCAGATCGTATTTATTCTGTCCTATTTTGTGAAACCCTAGAATTTAATGCGACTTTCTTTCTTTTTGTAAATTAAATGAAGTGCATATAAAACTGAAGCTGGATAGAACATGAAATAAGAAAGCCAAGATCTTCTACTTTAGGCGGGTTTGTGGTTTTGCTTCGCCTGCACATCTGCCGTATTCACTTTCAACTGAGATAGCAAAAGACGAAGTGATCAGGTTTTAAATCTGTGAGAACATGTGTTGATACCTCTTAACCCCTCAAATGTCTCTTTTCTTGTAGACGCAGCCAACCTATCACTCAGTTTGCTTTCAATGTCTTTAATAATGTCATCAGAGTAAAAGCGACCATGAGAAGAGCAACATCTGCTTCAGGAAACCACGGATATGCAATTATATTTAGAATTATTGCAATAACAATATGACTTGTGATAATTATTAAGTGTTTGCCTTAAGAAATAAAAATAAACAAAAATTTATTGTTTCATCTCAACCACAAGGTTTTATTAAAAAGTTGCCTCAGGTCGTCGTTTTGCTGTTTTGGTATTGAAACTAATTGGTTGTATCTGAACGTCTTCTCCACCTTAATGTCTGTTTACCCTGTAAAAAGCTTAAAACTGTATAAACACACATGTCAGCAAAACTATGACGGGCATAGACATCATGCTTTCATTGTACTTAAATAATTATCTAACGATTCTTGCAGCCCTTCCAGTTTTTTGATATTCATTCTGCCTGCAGCGATATTGTAGCTATCAGTCTGTGATTCGTTGTGCAGGCCTAAGTTTAGACATGCAGCGGTATGTTGTGTGGTAGACTGGGTGTTTTTTTTTTGTTTCCGAAGGGGATTTAGACGTCTGATTTGAATGAATCATCCTTGACTCGCCGTGTTTTCAGGTTCTGGTTTTCAGCCCCAGTAATGTCCCTGTTTCAGCTCCGTCTGGTTTCTTCCAAACCCTCCCTGTTGCTTTGGACTACCAGCATCTGGGACTGGGCAGAATGCACTGCTGCTCCTCCAAAGGTAAACAACCACCACCGCTGGGAGAACAGCATGTTCTCACTGCCCAGATGCATTATGGGTCTTTACCTGGAAGGGCTAGTTTTCCAATAAAAAATCTGGAAATTAAGGTTTGGGATGTTGAACATTCAATCCCATCTAGTAAAGACTTTCAATAACAATTAAAGCACAGATTTGTTTTTCTCTTGACTTCAGGGAATTGCACATAAAAAAAAACACATGTTTAGCTGTGAGAGAATAAGAAAAAGCTGTAATTGATCCCAGAAGCAGATAATTGAAATCAAATGAGAGAAAACAAACCTTGAAAGCAGCAACAAAGAGAATAAACAATGTTTTCAAATCTATTCCACAGACTTGAAATGTGGGAAATACTCTTAGATACATGTAAATGCTGTTTATTTTCATTAAATGTTGTTTTTTGGAGCGAAAAGGTGTGCAAACATCTTTATAACTGGGATAATTTTGTAGTCTCATTAAAACTGCAGTTGGAAGCTGGGATTAATTTCCCTAAACTATTTTAGAGCAACTTCAACATCAATAAAAATACCAGGTTGCTGATGTTCAGCAATGTTTACAGAGTTTGGGAGTCAGTTTAGCGTGACACAATAAAAAATGTTGAAAGCTTTATAAGGCACAGCCACCATCGTGCCTGTGTTGGTTTCATATGCTGTATCCGGTACTAAAATATATAGTCATATAAAACAATAATTGAGGAAACTATGACTCATGCAAGTCATCGGCCATCTGGCTCATTCATTTTGAGGTGCAAACCTCCTCTCGTTCTTATGGTCACATTTATCTAATTTGGGATAAACAAAATTGGACATGTGTCAGAGGAAACGTTCATGATTATCTAATAAGCAACAGTGGATTTGTGTGGGTTTTTCCTACAGTCAGCATCGACTGTATGTACAAACCAGGCTACATTGTTTTGCTTTATTTTGCTAATATGTTTTAATTTTGGCAAATTCTCTCATTCCTCCTTTGCCATAGATTACGTTCATTGAAATGTAATTTTATTCAGTAATTTGATTCAAAAAAGGAAAATCATGTAGATTTACAGACTCGGTAACATATTTTCTATCTTTATTTTTTGTGATAATGACATACAGGTGATGGAAACCCAGAATTCAGCAGAAACGAATGAGGAAGACTGCTGTCTAGACTTTTAGGAACATACTCCTTCAAAAGGAGGGTAAACCAAAGGAGGTTATTTCTAATTACCTTTTCTAGCTTAAAAAAAAAAACTGGAGATTGACTGTGCTGATACAAACGCATTCCTAGCAAATTAAGTGAAAAGACAAGATGTATTAGGAAAAAATTGCAGCCACAACTAAGACGAAGTGCATTCTAGAGTTTGTGGGAGTTTCAGAGACGGGTTGTGGCTGAAGTTGCTGCTTAAAGAGCCGCCACACACAACATTTTTCATGACTGGCTTAATCACTCAGATTCCTCCTGCACGTCTAAAATCTTTGATTTACATGAAGGTACATTATTTCATTTGAACACCAGGGTCTGAATGTGGAGAAAGAGTGAAGTTATATTTGCTGAATCCATTTTAGTGTTTTTAAAATCTGATTCATCTTGCTGTTTTGTCCTAATGAGACCACTTGATGGCGCTGCTGCACTATTTATGCAGTGGCATCAACTGACTAATGGCATTTTTCAGATCAGTGAAGTAAAATAACACAAATGAACAGGTGTAAATAAACTCAGTGACTTTACATTTTAGCAAACATTACTGTGTATTTTCATTAAGTTCAGGCATATTTTCCTTCGAGCAGAAAAGACCATTTTAATAACATGACACTGTAGACAGCAGAGGGGGTCAGAAATGACACAACAGCATATATCTGTACATCATTAAAATGAGGTTTGTGAGGTTGTCGCTGTTTCACTGGTTGTCATTTCCTATCAGTCTCAAACTGCAGCTTATTTACCAAGACGGGCCGATAATCAACTCCTTTCACACATTGTGACAGATCTGTCTCCATCAGCTAACCAGGCTCACATGTAACTAACTAATTTCCAAAGTTTTTATTGTGCAGTTAACTAGTGAATTATTCTCTCTTAATGACAAAAATAAGCTGATTACTCCTAAGTTCACATTTTTATTATTCTTTTTTTTTCTAAATGATGTAGAACCGAAAGATGCAACTCTTCGCTCTATAAACTACATACTGAGGCCGTAGAACCAGAGTGGTACTATTAGTTATTTTTTGTAAATATAAATTTCTATATATTGTGTTTTAAATGTTCCAGCATCCCCTGATGATCCTGTGCACAGTGATGGTGTTGTGTTCACTGTGGAGCGGGAAAACTGGGACGATCCAGAGCGACAACCCAGTCACCTCCCAGTTCAGCAGAGTCTCCTAGTCCTGCTCTTCTTACAGCACAGTGACCCCTTCACCTCTGAGCTCACAGATAAAATGGGTGAAGATTTATTACCATCATCATCATCATCGCAGCAGATGTGAACATGAAACCCTGAGCTGAAAACATTCACCATTTTTTTCTTCCTACAGATTGTGAGTTGTTATTAGAGCTCCATCTAGAGGACATTCTGAGCAACAACAGGCAGGCAGTTACGTCAGCTCTGCAGGCTGAGCTTTTCAACACAATGAAGGCTTTAAAAGAAAGAAAAAAGGCAAGAAAGACATTTTTCTGCATTAATTTAACAACTTTATGTAAGACCACCATGCTTACAAGGGGAAAATAATTTGACTAAGTCTTTTCTGGTATCAACCCCATAAGCTTCAGCGTATTTTATGTCACAGATTACCACAAAATAGTCCATAAATGGGAAATGGAAGTAAAAATATGCGTAGTTTGCATTTATTTATTTGCAAGTAAAAGTCAAATAAAGCAGTGTGGCATACATAACTATCTTTTGTCAAAGGTCCAGATGCAAAGCTTCTGGGGTTTGTCTCTAGCTGCTTTGCATCTCTAGAGACAGAATTTTCTTGCTTTTTCAACTTTAAAAAGAGGCGGCACATCTCTGAGTTTCAATCTTCAAGTTGTGCTATATGTAAGGTTTTTAATAAAGGAAACCTCTGCTCCACTTTTTAAAAAATCTCTTAACAGTTTTATTTTCCAGAATTGTCTTATATTTACCCCTCCATCTGTCTGTCTATCAACTCTGAGTTTGAAAGAAAAATATCCCCACAGCATGATGCAGCCACCATCTTCTTTCACTGCGGATATTATGTGCTCTGTGTGTTATATGTAGACTAAAAACTTGAGTTTTAGTTTAATCATCTTTCTTACTTTTTAAAAATGTTCTACTGCTTTGTCTTGGTTAGTCACTTAAAAGCCCAATAAAGTACGTTGAAGTTTTTGCTTTAAGCGTGACGAAATGTAACGTGTATTTTTGTGTTTTCTATTAAAAAAATCAAAATATTCACAAGTCATATAAAATAAATACGCGTGTTTGTGTTGTAAGAAACGAGAGAAACTGCAGTCGGCTGCTGAGGTGATCGTCAGCGCCACCATCAGCATAGTGAGCAGCAGCAGCAACATGGACTTCAGAAATGCCTGCTTGAAACACATGAAGGTGCTTTCATTTTCTTACTTAAACACAACATTATTTTAAAATAAAACGCTCATATCTATGTGTCCGTCAGGTTCGTGACACTCATGAGCTATCAGCCTCCCTCAGAGAGTCCCTGTGGAGGGTGTCGTCATGGAAACGGCTCCCCAAAGTCGGGTGCTATTCTGCTCAGGTGAGAATGTCGTTTGATTTCTGCCACAATCGGGTTCAAATCTGCTTTTGGCTTCATTTACCATCACAATATTATTCCAACAGGTCGAAGGTCAAGCTGCGAGTAATGAGGCCGTCAGAGCTGAAATCTGAAAGATTTTTTTTTTTAAATTCTGGCCAGGAATTATTTTATTTTTTTTTTTTTGGGTTACAGAGACATGTTTGTACTGCGAGTATTTAGTGTTTCTAATACTCCATCAGAAATATATAATTTACACTACAGTATATGTGAATGTGACTTTTTTTTTACTGCTTTACAATAGATTGAAATTTAGGCTAGAGATCTAATTAATTGCAATAAAGATTGGTTTAGACTTTTCTGTGATGGCGGTTGCTTTAATAAATGTATACGAAACATTATCTGCAGTTGAGTTTATTTTAGGTTGAAATAAAGTAGGAAAAAAATATCAGCATAAACTGTTGACCTGAAAGTAATTCAGCAGAGAAAGTATCCATGATGGTACTGATCTTAATATGTCTATAGTTCCTGTTTTTTTTGTTTTTGTTTTTTTTTGTTTGTTTGTTTGTTTGTTTTGTTGTTTTTTTGTTGTTGTTTTTTTTTTTTTTTGGAGACAATAATTGTTGAAAATAATTGTACTATAATATTGCACCATTACAGAAACTAAAACTAACCCATATAAATTAAGGAATAATTGAAAAATACAAACCCATTAAAAAAAACAATAGTCTGTTTTGTTGACTTTACTTTTACATTTTTAAAGTGTTATTTCTTAATGGAACAACAACATAGAAAACTTTGTCACAAATTGAAGGGATTTAAATCCACTGATGAAATAATGAGAACCTGAGGACATCAGGATCCAGACAGAGCTGCCCTCACTGTGATTTAGTTTTTCTTTATTGATTATTGAACAAATTGTCTTAAAAGAGTCTCTAAATGTGAAAACATTTGCAATGAATTATCATGTCAGTTTTTTTCATGCTTGATTTTCTTTCATTGAATATTCTCTGCCAATATCTAAAAAGTTAGATGTTTTAATAGATTATTTATTTGTTTTGACCCTTGATAGAGGACCTAATGATTTAGAGCCCGGGTTGTAATTGAAACACCTCCTCAACAGTGATGCTCTTACATAATTATTGGCTCCAATACCTGAGTCTTCAAGGTCAGACCCGGCCCACTGAGTGAACCTGAGCCAATTATTTGCCACCAAGCTGCATAAAAGCGGCGATGTGGAAGAGGAGAATTAAGCAGAGATTCCTGATTCATCTCTAAAGCTTCACTCACGCAAACCAACATGACAAACCCAGGTGAGTGTTTTCTTCTGATGGCACAGTAATTATCTCTTTTTAATAATTAAACTGGGGCATCCTACAGCATTCATTTAAAATATTTTTAATATTTTTTTTACAAATTAATTAGAATGCAAAATCAATTATATTTTTGTTTCAGTTTAGTATACTAGTTTCATGACTTGCAATGTTAATATGTCAAATGTTACACAAAGACAGATAAATGCGTAGATATTGGTTTATGACTAAATCTTTATGCATATGTCCCCGTGACGCAGCAGAGTAGATAGGGTGAAGCTGATAGCTTCACAGTTACTGCTTTGCACAAACTGTAACATATCTGCTCACCTGTGCTTTTTGCATTTTGTTACATGCACGTTTTCTAATTGGCAATTTAGAGAGAAAAAAAATCATACTTGGAGTTTATGTGGCAGGATTTTTTTAAAACCATGAATTTCCAGGATTTTATTATCTTTGCCAAAGTTTTTAACATTTGTCTCCAGTTGGAGCAAATCTGAGCTCAGAATATTTGGAAAGACTACCTAATAATTAAGTACAATTATGGAACCTAAAAAATAGATTCACGCAGATTTCTCTGGGTGTTTCTTAAAAAACGTCTTTTCTTTTTTCTAGTCACATACGAGGAACTGAAGGCTCTCCTGGCCAAAAGCAAAGATCTGATTCTGATTGATGTCCGTGAGACAGACGAGGTGAACAAAGGACGCATCCCCAGGTCCACTCACATTGCCCGTAAGAGCTCATTTATTATAATTTTACTAAATATCTGCATCTTTTTCACTACATGGTCTTTCTAGTGCCTCAGGCCTGTGTGAGTGAACTGCTGTCGTGTCTTTCTCCTCTGTTTTGATCAGTTGGCACCGTCGAAACTGCCTTCAAAATGAGCCCAGAGGATTTCCAGGCCACATACGGGATTCCCAAACCTGCACTGGATGCGCCTGAGCTGGTCTTTTACTGCCGGTCAGGGAAGCGGTCAGCAGAGGCCATCAGCAAAGCCAGAGAACTTGGATATGTGACGTACGTTAATACGTTTTGTTGACAGTATTAAAGTTCCCCAAGTCGTTACTGCAGACGTCTCCTCTTACCGTCAATGTTTCTCTTCTTACTTTCAGAGCACGTAATTACACCGGCTCTTACCTGGACTGGTCTAGGAGGGAGGGATAAAGATTCACGTTGGAGAAGAGCCTCACACCGCACACTATATTTATATAATTATATAAGCTGTAAAACCCTTCTAGACATTGATCATGTTGGTTCTTATAGAACACGTCTCTGAATGTTATTTGTGTGAATAAGTAACTTGCAAATAAAATAAAATTATTTTTGTTCTTAAAAGTGTTTCTGTGTTTTTATGGACATCTCGGATCCAACATTTCATAAGATATGAAAAGACAGACAGCTTTGACAAGTGCAACATATTTACCTCATCCAGTTCACTAACAGACAAAAACAGAGATGACTCTACTGCAGTAATTCGTCCTAAACAATTTCTAATTTGTCTGTTAATAAACAGTATTGTCATTAACAACACTTTATTCATAAGGAAACATCAAGCATTTAAAAAGTTTTATCATTTCATACAGTTTAAAGTCCAGGAGGAAGCTATGTCAAGAGCTAATTGCTAGCAACTGCAGCAGATAAACATAAGATATTAATGCAATGAATCAGTGATGATCATTTTTTTAGCCCTGCTTCCCAAAGTTGGGCACATGAGCATGTTGTTGTGTCAAAAAACCAGATGGATAATCTGGAAAGTTTACCAAGAAGCTAAGATACATTTCTTTCAAAAGAATACTAATCTGTGCCAAAACTGGGAACATACACTGATACAACATGAAGACTAATTGGTCTTTCTGCTGCCATTGAGGCATAAATCAGATTCAAACAAGTTTTCTCCAAAACTTTCCTGTAGTATTTGTGGTTTGTGATGGAACAAGCAACATTCACATGGATGGCAGGACTGTAGGTTTCCCATAAGCGCGTGTCTTAGAGCTGAGGTGTGTGGAGAATATATTATGAAGAATAAGGAAATGACCTTTGTTGAATTGATGTATAATCATAGATTTAATCACATGTAAAACTTGAGTGGACTCCTGCTCTGTTACAGCACTCCTCTTGTCATGCCAGGCTTTGATAGCCCTGGAGATTGATCCACATTTCATTACCATAGAAGACACAAGAATGCAATCATGATAATGTAGGAGAAGAGAGCAGATCACAAGGTGAACCAACCAGGCATGATGAGTGGAGCAGGGAGCAGAGCAGGAGAGGGTGGTTGTTATGTAACGGTATGAACGCACAAGAGACTTCAGATCTCACTGGAATTGCCACGAGGCAACTTTGTGCACATTTCGATGTGTAACTAGATCTGCACAATATAGTCATTAACAAACTTTTCGAATATTTTAGCTTTCACTGCATTCAGAATCAGAATTCATTTTATTTTCACTGTGGATGAAGAAAGCACAACGAAATGTAAAAAAATATCAACTCTCGAAGGCAAGTAAAATAATTGAATAAGAATAATAAAGTATATCAATAAACAAAAATGTAGTAGAAACAGAACAATTCAATAAGTACTTAAAATTAAATAACATAACATCTTTTCCCATTGATGTTGTTTGGCACTAAAATAAAATTGATTTGACTTTGACTTATAAAGCGATGCTTGATAGGTGAAGAGGAGATTTAGTCACACATGGGGCAACAAAATTATACTGGTTAAGGTTTTTTTTTTCAGCTCTGCTCTTTGTTAAATTATGAATCTAATTTAAAAAAAAAAATTGGGATCAAATGGTTCTACAGAAATCACAAAGCTTGCTCATTGTCTTTATTACAGACTCAAAATATTACATTACATCATTTGTAATCATAACTGAGAAGGGAATGAAGTAAAATATACAAACTACAATATTAATGAAAGAATTAATATAAAGTCTAATAGTTTATGGAAAATGTAACATTAGCATTCCTAACCTTTTAGGTTAGATAGCTAATCATATCAATAAGATTAAAGCAAAGGAAATAGAGCTGGTTCAGTTATTCTGTTCAAAGGTTAACAGCCACTTCTGTCATATAACTACAGAGACATTCCTCATATCTGTTCAATCAGGAGGTTTAACGTAATAAATGTGATTGGAAATTGATTGCATTCATATTTGTTGGCTCAAAATATTTAGCAAAATTCAAATTTGTTCAGCCAAAATCATTCTATTTTGACAACTATGTCATAATTTGTGCTTAATATGCTTTAAATGGGTTAAAAGTGCATTCAAATAAAGTTTTGTACTTTATTCAATTGGATTTTTGTTTTCAAATAAATTATATCTAAAAATATCTGCTGAGTTTACTACTTGAATGATAAGTACCATAAAATATCAGGTAAAAAGATGTAAATACCAGGTTTCAGCATCTTTTGTATTTGACGTCATTCATTTCCTCCATTTTTGCATTTTAAACAAAACGTTCAGCACAGACTCTACAAAACACATGTATTATTCAAAGCAAAACCTCAGATAATAGATCCCAACAGATTTAAAAAAGAATCTTGTTGTCGTTTAGGAAGCCAGTGGTTTATAGCGTCAGCCCTGATAAAATCTCACTTTAACATGAAAACTATTTATAAATGTAATGTTAGATTTGCACAATAATTACACAAATGCCAACTCATCATTGCTGTTTTTTTCTTACATAATTTAATGATTCGCTCAGCCTATTAAATAATATCTTATCTTTTTTGCAGATAAGTTACAAAACTTCACCTGCCCTGAGAACCCATATTAAGTAACTTTGATAGGACGAAAAAGTCTGTGTCATTTAATGTGCTAAAAACGAAATGTGTATTTTGTTCAGCTTCCATGTAAAAAGTCACATTATTTCACATTGCATGAGCAGACACCAGAGCAGAGATTTAGGTTAGATGTCATATTTTCAATGTGCTTGTTACATAATATCAACAGATAAGGTTATTTCACCTTTGTTCATTAATATGGGGCTTTCTTTCTTCCTGTGTTTTGTAACACTTTAATATGCACTCATATAATTACTCTCCCATAAAGCCAATTGACAAAAGTTGCTTGAGATGCTTGCATAAGTTTGCACATAAAACTGATGACTAAGGCAAATCTTCAAGAGTGAAGAATATGGGGTTGTGCTGTGGTGGCGCAGGGGTTGAGCACAGCCCACATATGGAGGCCCTAGTCCTCAACACAGCCGTCACGGGTTCGATTCCTGGCCTTGGCAACCTTTGCTGCGTGTCTTCCCCCTTCTCTCATTGCCCACTTTCCTGTCGATTAACTATCAAATAAAGGCCACTAGAGCCAAAAAATTATTTTAAAAAAAGAGTGAAGAATATAAACTTTAGCAACTACTGAAAATATCAGAGATTGTTTTTTATTACGTCTTTTTTATGATAAGATAAACTTAGCTGACCACACCACAATCCTTTGACCTGTAGATGATGCACAGAGTAGATGCTAATCATCATGTGCAAGCTGGCAGCCTGTTTAAATGTGGGTTTATGTAGACTAATATGTCATAAATTTACTTGCAAACTAGATTTATTAGATTAATTTTTGGCCTTTTTATCTGCCACACCATTTGTTGAATAGATTTGACGAGGTGTTTGAAGCTTCCCTCAGTTTTTTATTTTATACATATTAACATGAAAGCTTCACCGAGTTCCTGTAGATCGATCAGCTGCACAGCCGTGATTTGAGGTTCTCTGTTTGATTGATATCTCATTTCATGGAAGCAGTTTGAGATTATTAGAGCCAAAAGTGGATCGACATTGCCAGTAACCCTGCTAATGTAGGCTTTGCCATTTTAAAATTCACTAACATTTTGTGACAGCAGAGCGGTTGATGATCCAGAACATGTTTAAAGATACTTAAATCTCCTTTCTTCCCCATTCGTATCCCTGTTTGAACTTCAGCGAGTTGTCTTCATCCCATAGATGCTTAAAATCGCTGAATTGCTGCCGCAGAGTGGTTGGCTGTTTTGTGTTTCCAAGCAACAAACACATGATTGGTAAATATGTTATGCAGCTGTTACCACCCTCCTCATTTAAAGATCAGATAGAAGAAAAACGTTTTCAAACAGGTTTGCACATTTCTCTGATTCTCTGACATCTTAATGATTGACTTACCTTGAATGAGTTAAAATATCACAGGCGTACTGTTGCAGAAGCTTTTAGGTGTGGTGCTTAATCAATAACCCCCAAAGTGATTTTATTGTATCTGACCCTGGAGATAAAACATGTCAAACTGATAGAAAAAGACTGAACCTGCAGTTTTATGGTCAAGCTATGGTCTTCATCTGCTGGTGGTCTATGAACAGTTGGCGCCTTTTCATCTGGATCAATTTATGTACAGATAGCACACTGCAGATAGGCAACACAATTTGCAGTTGAGATTGGCTGGGAAAAACAAAGAATAATTATTCTTAAGTGTAATTATTACTTACTTTTTCCCTTGCAAATCAGAATTAGACTCTTTAAAATAACAAAAAAAAAAAATGTTCCAGTGCAGGGTTGTGTAACTTAATATATTTGCATATGTCTATTTTTAATAGAAGCAGCTTCTGTGAAACCTATTTGCTGCTATTGTGAGTCCTGCTTGGGACGCAACAGCCTTCATTTTGCGTTTCTAGATTATTTACCTCAGTAATAAATTTGTTCATCAACACCTTGACTTTCATCAGTGGTGGATGAACTCATGCAACCAAAGTTTTCAAAACTTAGCAACTTCCTTCAAAGTTTTAGAAGATCTTTGGATATTCCTTCAGCTGAATTACTAAATGTAACAACCATATAGGCCAGTTTTTCTGCCGGAGTGGTTTTGCTTAGACATGTTGTCTCTCAGAGGGGTTTTTTTGTTGTTGTTGTTGTTTTGTTTTGTTTTTGTGCCTTGAGTTGAATTAAACGGTCAATTTGAGTTTATTGTCTCTGTGGCATGACATGTATTGCAGCTCTAGTAACATTCCTGTGCCGGATCCACCCTGTTTCTCCCAGTCAGCAGCTGGGACTGGTAAACACAACCTCTGCTGGAAAAACACGTACCGACAGCCAAAATGCTTTGGAGGTCTATACCTATAAGGGCTGGTTTCCCAATAAAAATCTGAAAATGTGGCTTAAATAGTTTGGGCGTCCACAGTGTTTATATCCATCTTGTGAAGATAATTAAAAACAAAACGTTATTCTCTTGACTGGAGAGAAATTCACATAGAAGCCACATGTTTATCTGTGAGAGAAGCTCTATCTACTTATAGGTGCAGAAAAAGAAAATGCTTAGCTCATTGCAGAAGGAAATAATTAAAATCAAGAGTAAAACCAAACTATTTGGTGGAAGACGAGAAAAACAAACTCATTAAAGTGACAGTAGTGAAAAGAACAGACTGTACCATAAGTTTTTAGCTGTACTTAAAATCTACCTGAATCCAGAGGATTGTTTTCACAAACATTTCAGAGGGGAAAAATGTGTGCACGTTTCCGGTTAAAATTATTCACTCCACTGGCAGATTTAGTTTTGAAATAATTTTATTCAACCAAGAAACTCGTTTCTGTTAGGAAATGAGTGTGTCGTCTTTCAAAGGATAACAAAGCTATGTAAAGGGAGTGTCAGCCAATAAACCCTTAACAGCTTATAGGTTCATTTTTTTTACAATTTGTTAAATAGAGCACTTTTTTCAAGTCAGTTGTATTAAGGTTTTTCAGGTCATTTTAGGGTTGTTAATTCATTTCGTTGCAGTGTATTCTGTAGTTTTCAGCATGCAGTCATTTAAAAGGACAATAAAGAAAAACATCTTAATACGCAAAAAAATAACTTTTACAAGTTCTGGCTGCAGTGGACTCTAATCAGCCTACTGATTGTATTTATGACAGCTGATTAGAGATAAAAACTGAAGGGATACTTAAACCTTATGTTAATAATTCCCAGATAATCAGACCTGCACATGAAGAGCCATGCGGCTCAAAGCAGATAATGAGTTGTAGTGACGACAAAATATTTTTAATCTGATCAGCCCAAAACTGATAACTGATTAAGTGACGTCTCAGTAAATTTCTTGTTTAGTTCACCCCATGTTTTTATTGTTTCGGCTTCATGTTGGGATTTTGTGCACAACTGTGTTGTGGTGTAAACTTTTGAAAGAAAAAAAAAAGATGTTTAAAAATAGGAGGGTTTAGCTTTGAATGCCTGCTTAATTTTAACAGCCTATAATTTTTCGGATAAATATTAGCTTTTTATTATAATTTTAATTTATTATGAATACTTTATTTTAATACAAGATAGCAATAAATAGATAAATAGCCAAGAAAAAGGGAAATACAACTTAGCTTTGCCGTTACAAACCTGTGATTCAATCAGTTTCAGAGGCTTTGTTAGAGCACCACCTACAGGATTTTCTTTGCAACAACAAGCGCTCAACAGGAGCTCTGCGAAGTAAATTTGAAAAACACTGAAAGTAACAATAAACTAAACAAAACAACAAAACGAAACCGATAGATACAAATACAGAAACAATTTTACAGCTTTTCTACTTTTAAATGATCAACTCTAAGTTTGTAAATGTATTTCGCGTTATTCACTATTTTTTATACATGTTTGACAAATATGTGAGGTTTTGTATTCGTTTAACAATTTAAAACATAAATTATGTCTGTTGTGTGGTGGAGGGTTATGTAATCAAAGCAAACAATAATCATTCAATGGAATAAAACTGAGTTACAGATTATCACAGTTGTCAATAATTATTACATTTTGGTGTTTATTACTGTGTCTTTAAATACTCATTGATCCTTTTGTTACATTTTGACATAATCTTTGGTGTGTTTTATTAGAATGTTATGTGATAGACAAACAAAATAGCACAAATACATAAATTAGAAGAAAGAGATTATTTTCAAATAAAGCATTTAAAAAATCTGAAATGTGTGGTGTGCATTTGTATTCAAGTTCCTTTATTTTTATATTCTTTGTTTTCTTTTCAACTTCGCAATTATCTCCTGTCTGTTGGCCTATCCCATAAAATACCAGTAAAATACACTGATCTCTGTAGATATTTTTTAAAGAACAATGAATGTTTTTTCCTTTCCTTTGTATCAGTTTTTTCTGACTGTTACAATATTGTTTCAGCAGCTAACAGAACAAACTTGGAATTAATAATTTCATTAGAGCAGAAATAATTTAGGACTGAATTTGATAGATGATTGGATTTGACTGGCATGAACTGGATCAATATTAATGTGGTCAGCTTAGAGTCTTTTTATACTTTTGTATTATTAAAACTTTTAATGAAGCTGTCCTTGAATTAAATTAAACCGGGTTTAATTAGTAGAACAGAAGAACTTTATTATCTGTCCCAACAACTGACAGAAATTCTTCTTTGACAAGGGCTCCATCTACAGGCATTTTCACAAATTACTCAAACCCCTTTGTATTTGTATTTATTAATTAATAAATAAAGAAAAAGCGCGAGTAAGGTTAAAACAAACAAACTTTATTATTTAATTTAGATTGTTTTACTTTGTAAAATTTGAAGGACTTGCTTAAATCTTTCCAATGGTTTATCCTTAACAACATAAGCAAAAAAAACTTTGTTTTAACACATTGCGTTATTTCTTTTATCCTTATTTAGAGTCTAAAGAGGTCTTATTGTGAGGAAAGGTGGAAAAATGTAATAAATTAAACCAACTGTAACAGTTGAATTTTATTTTAGTAGCATAACTGTTTTCGCCTGTTTGCTGTGACGTAACTTCCGGCCGCCAACACCGACTGGCTTTTTTTCGCGGTAAAATGAAATTGGCTTGCTTGTTATGTTGATCAGATCGATTCTTAGCGTATAGTTGAGGTTATCAGGTGTTTTCATATTAATCGCGGCGCTGGTTTTGGTATGAAGCGGGCGGAAAGCTAACATTTAGCCGTTAACGGACCGTCGCAACATTTGGACCAACTGAAGCCAGAACTCGAGCTTTATTTGATTAAATACAGAAACAATGGCGCTTGTACCCACGGACAATTTAAAGGAAGAGCTGCAAACCTTCGGGATTACCTGCGAAGATGACTCTGTCCTCGACAAGAGTGAGTGTTTTACCTTCTGTAGTCCTTTATTAAGTCACATTTGTTGTTCTCTGTGCGCCTGCTTATGTCTCTTATGCTGACTTGTAAATATCTACAGGAATGAATCAATCTGTACTTACTGGACTTTTTCCACATTTGTCAGCGTTACATTCATACACCTCCCTGTTTTCTTTATATTTTAGATGCAGGCTTGATGTTGATCCTGATACTAGCTTCCCTGTTCCTCCTGATAAAATCATTCCTCAGCATCATTCTGCCATTGTCATGTTTCTCTATAGGAATGGTGTGCTGAGGGTGATGTGCTGTGTTGGTTTCCAGCTGCTTGTGGCAACAGTCATCAACAGTGTCTTTCTTTTTGCCACTCTTCCACGAAGGCCAGACTTAATCTGGATTTAATCTGAGATTAAATTACTCACTATTTAATAATTATATATCCTGAAATACATTTGCTGACACGTATGTGTTAGTTTGCCACATAAAATGAAAACAAACAAAAAAAATGTTCTGGAGTTTGTGTTTGTAATTTAAAGGGTTATAAATACTTTTTTAAGGGCTTTGGACCGTTTCATTGTTTCTGTCCTGCAGTGGTTGAACTGTGCATCTGCAACAGGCTAGACACAGATCAGATGATGTTAGAGTGGCTTGCCTACAGTACCACAAAGGATGGACTAGACCTCACCCTGGACAACCTGGAGCACTTTGAGCATGAGGTAACAAAACATTTATGTTTAGTGGACTAAACTTATGTTGAGTTTTTCCATTAACAGGATTTAATTATCTTAAATCCTTGAGTTCAATTCAATTGGTGATGCTGTGGGTCTCTGATTAAAGACTGTTGCTTATGACGATAGCTTGATTAGCTTCATGTGTGAACTGGGTTGTGTTTGGATTTGTTGACGTTATCTTGTGGTAACACCCGGTGTTTCTGCAACTTTTAATTTATTTTTCTTCTCAGCTTCAGAACAAGAAGAGTAAATCCAAATCGAGCTCGTGGAAAGACGAGAGTTATAACCGAATCAGAGACATTCATTCGTTGGAGGAACTGTAAGGCAATCTCGCAATAAGAAAAAATGCGATTCATAATGTTTTTGTAAAGACCAGCTGGATGCGACTGCAGACCTTGACAAACCCTTTTTCCCCAGAATAAAAGCTGAAGAAGAGGAGGAGAATCTCTTAGACTCTTACTCCACTCCCGGGAAGGTACGCTGCCACCGCTTTGCTGTGGAGTCCTGCTCGTCTGAGTTCAGGTTTAAAATAAAACATTTAGATGAAGTTCTGTTGGTTTATGTCGTACAGAGCTCTCAGAAACGAGTGCTCTCCACTCCAGAGCATCCTCAGTCCAAACGGACCTCCGCTCTGCTGACCAGTCCGGGTCTGCTGCTGTCTCCAGCTAACTTTTCCCCCAGGTATTAATCTGAAACACCTCCAGTCTTTATTTAGATTTGTTATTTTATCATTTGTACTTTTTCAAAGACTTGCAAAGTGCATCTTTACTCTCCGTTTTTTTTTTTATTATTATTATTATTTATTTACTTATGAAACACCGTGAGGTGATGTCACTAAGAAATCTTTTAAATATGAAAAGTATTGTTTAACAACAAGCATCTGTATTTTCTTCCACAGTGTGACGCCTTCACAGAAGTACAGCCAGCGAAGCGGTAAGGGGGAGGTGGTGGTTTCGTTTGGAGCCGTGCAGGGCGCGCGCTGGACGGGCCGGAAGGACCCGGGCGCAGGCGTCCAGGTGAATCTTCTGGAGCAGCCCGACGAATCCCTCCGCAGCGGCTACAAATACATGTTCCAAAGGCTGCGGGACGTTCTAAATGGTACACAGCAGTTCCGCAAATTTATCCCAACAGTCCTGCTCTTCACTGTTTCTAATTATAAATTGATTTTAATGTGTTATAATCTGTGTCGTTCAGTCACACAACCATCAACGTTTTTCCCTTTATGCCTGGTTTTCTTGTTTTTCTCCTCCAGTTTTGTCAGAGAAGATTGAAGAGATGGGAGAAAAGCTGAGGTCTCGCTTCAGCATCGAGGAGTTTTCAGCCGTCTCTCTGCCTGCCCAGGTTCATTGCTCTTAAATCGGCCAACAAAACTACATTTATAGATCATTTCCGTACAGTAAGGTGCAAAACAACGTGCCACAGAAGTTCAAAACTTAAAGACAGATGAAATTTAAAATGTAAATAATTGTACAAAAGCTGCTCAAATTCAAATAAAAACAACTACAGACATAAGAGATGGTGTGCATGGTGCAATAAATCCAAATATCTGTGTAAAAGATTTAGGCCACCTCTGATTTCTTTGTCTTCTTACAGAGCTGCCAGACTCTCTCATTATGAGACGTATTGATCAATAGTTTACTTTTTTAAATGTATGAATAAAATTGTTACGTAGTTTCTTGAACTGAATTCCAGAAGTGAAGCAACTTTGTGACAAGAAACGGTCCGTTTGATTTACCTTAAAAATGACCACTGAGTGAATCTCCTCTATCGCTCTTTCATGCATCTTGATAATCTTTTCACTCTGTAGGAGGGAGGCAGATATCAGGTCAGTCTGAGCCTCTCGTTTCTTTCAGAGTTAAATTGTTCTGCAAACTTCGGACAAACATAAAGTCCTCATTTATTGACCGTTTACATCACCAGAAACTGGTGTTTTCTGCAGATTGCCGGACGCATCAGTTCAGATGCAGGATTATCCCAGATTGTATGCACATGTGAAATAATAGTAATAAAAATTAATTAGGGATTTTTTTTTTGTCTTCATTTATTACCTCCTTAGATTAGTAAGCTTGATTGCATAACCTAAATATTGTCAGAAAATAGTACAGTTGCTTTAATGGACAACTTTTACCTTCTGAATTAGTTGTAAAATTATTCTGAATGTCTAGTGAAGACATTTACTTGTTTTATCTTTTATCTTTTTAGTACATATTGTTCTACTGTTGTCAGGCTATTTTTGTCCACATTTTAAAGTCCTTCACTGGAGCTTTATGAGTTGCAGCCTAACATGATCTGCTTCAAAGCCCTTTATTTGTAAAAACGATGATTATGATGATGATGACCGTCTGCTTCGTTGTTTCTGCTCGTCTCCTCCAGGACAGCATCACCGTGTTGGGTCAGATTTGCTGCGACAGCAACGGCAAACTGAACGCCCAGTCGGTTCTGCTGGAGGCGGGACCAGAGCACGGCGGCCAGCTGGTGCCCGTCGACCTGTCTGAGCTCAAACAGTATTCTCTGTTTCCTGGTCAGGTGAGCCGAACGCGAAGCGTCCGTTAAAGCTGAAGTGCAGCTGCGGTGTGCGGTGGTTTCTCCTTTGCCTCTGCGCTGAGGTCAGTGTGCAGCAGGTTATATGGCCACCCAGAGAAACAGAGCATGCCAAGGAGGTGGGCTGGAGGCAAACCCACCGTCTGACCGAGAACTCTGACAGTCAAACAGCAATTCTTATTCTTATTCTTATTCTTATTTATGAACATCTACCTACAAATGTCCTGGCATCCATCAGGCTGGAAAAATCTGAGTTTTTATTTAAGTTTTTTCAAGTCTAGAGAAGTTTAGAAAAACAAAATGGAGTAAAAGTATCTACTAATATTCCTGGACTTTATTCCCATACATTTTTCTGTTCGTCCATCCATCCATATGTAAATGTTTTTCTCCATCCATCTATGTGTCTTGTGCACCAGTTTGTCCAAAATCAGTTCATCCATCCAACATCCATGTGTTTTTCTTAATCCATCCATCTGTAAATCCGTTTGTTGATCGTCACTCTCTTTCTCCATCTCTCGCTCTCCATCTCTGCCCCTCTCTCTCTCTCTCAGGTGGTGCTGATGGAGGGAATGAACACAACAGGAAGAAAGCTTGTGGCCTCCAAGCTTTATGAGGTCAGGCGCTCATTTTGCTCTTTCCTCTGTTTATTGTTGTGAGCCGTTGGCGCGTCCTGCATCAACTCTGTGCTTGTTTAGGGTGATCCTCTTCCTTTTCACTCCACCGGCGCAAAAATGGAGACCAACGAAGGTAATTAGTTTTCCGTAGAAACTCATAAATTCCTGTTTATTCATCATCTGTGAGAAAAAAGCGGTTTTCCTCTCTACTCCTCATCTCGCTCAGCGGCGGAGCCGTTGAACATTCTTGTGGCCTGTGGACCATACACGCCCTCTGACAGCCTGACCTTTGACCCTCTGATAGACCTGATCAATGTCATTGTCAGGGATCGTCCTGACGTCTGCCTGCTGGTAAGCCTGTCAGATGCTGACTCATCAGTGTGAAGGAAGAGCTTCTCAGTATGTTTTATGCAGTCTGGGTGTTTGGTGAGCAGCGTGTCCTTTTATTCTTCTTCTCTTCTCTAGTTTGGTCCTTTTGTGGATTCCAAACATGAACAGATCGAGGTACGATTCGTTTTCACTCCGTGTTTAAAGCCAGCAAGACGTTTTTACAGCAGCATAGTCTGATGTCCAGCTGTTTGTCTCACAGAAAGCCAAGGTGACTGAGACGTTTGAGACAATTTTCCATCGCTGCATCGACAGCATTGTGGATGGAACCAGAAGGTGCGCTACGACTCCACTGTTTATGTCCCTGGTCGACGTTTGAAACAAAAACACGTTCTGAGTGTTTTTGTTTCAGTGCTGAGCCCAAATCTGGAATGTTCTTGTTTTTTCTTCTGTGAAGTGTCGGCTGTCACTTGGTGTTTGTCCCGGCCCAGAGAGACGTCCACCACGAATTCATCTACCCACAGCCTCCCTTCACCCTGCCGAACCTCAGCAAGGACCAGGCCCAGGCCCAGGTCACTCTCACGCACGCACACACACACAGACACGCACACAGAATAGATGGTCTGATCCTGGTAGACTCAGCACATGCAGCAAGTGTAAATCAATCCCTCCAGAAAGCTGTGATGCTGCAAATTCCCTCATCATTTGCTAAATTTTCACAGGTCATCGCAACTTTTCCCCAAATCTGACCAATCACCTGAGCGTTTTCTACATTTCCTTCTTTTTCTGACCAATCACCGCCATCCCCTTCTAATTTTAACTTCCTGTTTTTCTTGATACCCAAACCCGCAAGATGAAAGAATGTGTGATTCCAAGCGCAAACATTTGGCTTTTGGTTTCTTTGCTAAAACCGTTTTTAGTTCTTTTGAGTTGATTTGTGTAGGATTTGCTTGTTAACTTGAATGACAATTTTATACATTTTCTTTTGCACGCTGATAACTCCTCAAGACTCGATTTTATTTGTATTATGGGGCAAATTTCAAGAAGATACTTGACTCTTCTGTAAGACTATGTTATGGTAAAAAAAAAAAAAGTGAAAAAACTCACCACTTTACCACAACCGCTTGACAAAGTCAGTCATTTTAGGCTGCAGTGATCAGAAAAACACAACATCCTGGAGGGATTGGTGATTATAAATATTCCACCTGAGACGAACTATGTAGTTTTTTCTAACCGGGTCATCTAAAAGGAATCAGTTTACACAAGCAGGTGAACTGAGACTCTCCTCTCAGCTCTCGTTCTGATGGTTCTCCGATGTTTAACGTGTTTGTGCAGCGGGTCACCCTGGTTCCTGACCCCTGCACCCTGCTGATCGACGGAGTGACTTTTGGCCTGACGTCTTCTGACATCCTGTTCCACATGGGAGCAGAGGAGATCAGCTGGTGAGGAAACGTTCACAGATGACGGAAGCCTTTCTTTCCGCTCCCTGTCACCTCAGTTTAATAACTGTAGCTGTGCGGTGTTGCAGCGGCACTAGCTCGGACCGATTCTCCCGCATCCTAAACCACATGCTGACTCAGAGGAGGTACATGTCATCCAAGTCTTCCTTTTTTGATTTTCCTTTTATCACGTCGAGAAGCACTAATGTCCGTCTCTTCCTGAAGTTTCTACCCCCTGTACCCACCGGCCGAGGAGGTGAACATGGATTACGAGAAGTTCCAGATTCACGGTCAGATGTTGGTCACACCAGATATTCTCGTTGTTCCCTCTGAGCTGCGTTACTTCGTGAAGGTAGAAACATTTCGGAATCGTGTCAGAAACTGGATCAAATGTCCGCTTGACCATGTTTTTAATATTTTAACTCCCCCCTCCCTTCCACCTTGCATCGTCAGGATGTGGCGGGTTGCGTGTGCGTGAATCCTGGACGGCTCACCAAAGGCCAGGTGGGAGGAACGTACGGCAGGCTGCTCATCCAGCGCAGCGCCGCACCCGAAGATGGCAAGCGAGAGAGCCCATGTTTAACCGCTCAGGTTGTGAAAATATGATATAATAAAGATTCAAGTTGTTACGAACATGTAAAACGAGCTGAGTCCATCTACAAGTTTTCTGTTTTTCTTACCAGGATTTTAAAAGCATTTGTTTCCTGGTGAAATCCTAATGGTCTACTTTTATATTCCAAAAATATCTAAAGGGCTGTTTTCAGAAACGCAGCAGAAATAAATTATTAAATTCATTTTTTTTTTTTTTTTTTTTTTTTTTTTTTTTTTTTTTTTTTTTTTTTTTACAGTTTTTGTTCTGTCCTGAATGTTTCTTTAAAGCTTTATCTCAACAATCACCTCTGCCCTGTGTGCTAATTTGACAAAACTTTTCTTTGGATCATTTATGATTTTGTTTTTTTTACTGTGTTTTCTGTTGGTGGTTGAAATTAATTTATCCTAATTAGGGCTGTAACGATTCCTCGAATGACTTGAGTACCTCGATTATTAAAATTCCTCGAGGATAATTTATCTGTCTCGAAGCTTCGTTAATTTATGTTTTATTATTTAGCGCACCGTGTTCCGCCTGGGTATTATTTGTGGTGGGTTAGGGTTAGTTAGGGTTAATTTTTCGGCGTTTTACCTGGTTTTGGGGGACAAATGAACATTGCCAAACTGTGTGGCGCGATGCTGGGCGTACGACTCATTACTAAAATATTGTTTTACAACAACCCCAATCCTAATTAAGTTCTACTTTAATGAAAAGCAGATTTCAAATAAATCAGCATTTCACAAACATTGCCATGAAATTTTTTTTTATCTATCCATCAAAATTGTTAGTTTTTTTTTGTTGTTGTTGAGATGTGTGCACAATGAATTCATGCTGAGTGGTTTCAGCATTCAGACATTAAATGTATAAAGAATAAAATGGAGCATACAAAGAAGAAAATCATGTGAAAGATGGAAGTGCATCTCGTTTAAAAGTATTTAACTTGTTCAGTTCAAGAAGGAAAAAAAAACGATGGAAAGTTGGGTGGAAGGAAAAAGTGGCAGGAAAAAGGTGGACATGCAAAAGGAATCGCCAGAGATTCACAAACTGCGGATTGGGGCTGAATGCAGAGCTTCAAGAGCCACCAAACAGGCCAGACTGCCGTCGCGTTTGGAAAACAAGGAGAGGCTGAGACTTCGCCACCTAAACAGTGAAAGCTGCTGATGAATCAACCTGGGCTTCCTTAACACAGTGACGCCATCAGTGTTGTCCGACCTGGTGAGGTCATCTGAGGTCTGGTGCTTTCCTCTCTTTCTATACTGCATAGTTGCTATTTGGAGGAATTTCATGGTGTCCAACATGTCCAATTTAGTCATAAAAGTGATCAGACTCGTCCGAGACACTTTTTTGGTCCGTCTTCGCTCGGTCCTCCGTCACTTGGAAGATGCCCAAGTTGAGACATGTGGCTGAAAAATATATTCAGTAAAAATCTCAATGATGAACGTCTTCAATTACCTGCCAAATATATTTATTTCCTGATGTTCCTGAACGTACCTTTGGGCTTCTCCTTGGTTTTCACAGCATTTTGTCTGAAAAAGTGGAACAAAGTGATTAAATTATGTCCCACGATGTGTTTTATGACAGATTTACTCACTTTTTGTTTATTGGCTTTTCAGGCGCCAGAAGATTCTCAATATCCTCTTCATCACTTGGTTCCTTTGACTTATTGTTTGAGGACCCAGTGTCGCTCTCCTCTTCCTCATCTTCAGCTGCTTCCTCTGGGATGTTCTTCATTTGTTTGGACCTGAAGCAAAATGGCTGCATGTTTAGTTTGTGCCGAATGAAAAGAAGGTTTCATGGTTTCATACCTGTTTTCCTGTGGACAGATGATGCTGTCCTCAGAGTCTCCTGCTCCTTCACTCCTGAGCTGGTCTTCCTCTTCATTTGACTCCTCTTCTATCCACTCACTACCTTCTCTCTCCTCATCTTCATCCTGTGAGGAGTCAGAATCCTTCTCCCCGTCATCTCTGCTTTCATTCTCCAGTTTTTCTGACTGATCTTCGTCTTCTTCCTCATCCTTATCCTCCTTTTGATTCCTATTTGGAGGAATCTCATCGTTGCTCTCCTCATCGTCTTCCTCAGCATCACCACCCTCTTCACTTTTCACCTCCTTCTCTTTCTCTTCATCTACAGATCCTTGGTTTTTCTTTCCTTCTTCTTCATCCTTTTCTTCTGCGATGCTTTGCTCGGAGCTGTGAACTTCCTCATCTCTATTTTCACTTTTTGCTACATCATCTCCTTTACAGCTTCCTGATTTATTGTCTTGAGCTGGACTCCTTGTTTTTTCACTTAAGCTGTCAGTCTGCTCCTCTTCCTCACTCCTGCTAGGCTCCTCTGCCTCCTTCTCGGGTGGTGGTGACCCAGTGTTGACCCCCCTGCCTCGCTCTAGCCTCCCTCTGCTTGCTGTGCCTCCTTCCTCAGAGGAGCAGCTTGTTTCTGAGTCCAGGGCGACGGCGCAGGAGGCAGCGACGACCTCACTGGAAGTCCTGGATGACCTGATAAGAGACGGTTGAAACACGGAGATTTGAGAGCTAACCCTACGAGAGAACAATAACAGTTTATTTTTCTAAACAGCTAACTTTAGTTTTCCAGTAAGAAATCCTTAAACTACAAGATAATGATGAACACAGTTACAATAGCTGTCTTCCAGCTTCAGTCAGATAAAATAAAACCAACTTATTAGGTTTTGATCTTTTTTTAGCTTATTTTAAAGATCTGAGTTTAATTATGTAGTTTCAGGTTTCCCCTCTGTGCTTCATAACAACTTGGAAAAAAAAAAACAGTGGGTGGAGTGAAAACTGTAGATAAAGCAGGAAAGTTGAAGTCATCAGTTTGTCATTATTTCAGATATTTAAAGCAAAAACCTATAATTATCAATATCGGCTGATATGAAACGTTTATATATCGTGATACGTTTCTTCAGACATATCGTTCAGAAATGAAGGATTGTTTAAAATATTTGCACATGGCTGTGTATTGTTTTGGCCATAGATTATGGAGGCACGTATTGTTGGTGAGGCTGATGTATCCGAGTGAACATAATCATTATTTGTTACCTCTGAGAACCGGGTCTTTCTGACTCTGAGGACGAAGCCTCTGTTCTTCCTTTCTTCTCTCTTTTCTTCTTCTCTCTGCTGGTCAAACTGGAATCTCTGCCGCTCTCACTGCTTTCCACATGTCCACTAGAGAGACGGACTGCAGGATGCAAAGAAATGATCAATCGGACAAACGTGTGCACTTTAGTTACATACAGGGTTTGTTTCCTCCTGTTTTTCACCTGGTTTAATGTCGAGCTCAGAGGACAAACACCTTCCGCCCCCACCACCTCTCACCCTCTTTGAATTTGCTGCGCTCGTCTCATTTTCTCGCTCTACAACGTGAGAAGCACTCGACGCTGGCGGCTCCTCAGTGTGGAGCTGACCTGCAGATCCCACAGCGATCCCATCAGAGCAGGGGTGACTGTAGCGTTCAGGAGCGCGGCCTACATCTTCGGACCTGACCCACGGCCGATAATGATCAAATGGGGAGGTGAGGTGTTGGAGCAGAAGTGGATGAGGATCTGGGAAGTTGGGTGGAGGGAAGGGTGAGGGACTCTGGGGTTGAAAAGGCATTTGGAGGAAACCTGGAGGCACGCCTGCTTGGGTTAGCCAGGAGGGCTCCTTATGGGGATAACAGGAGGAACGATGTCGGCTATAAGCAGAGCTTCCTTCGGTGAAAAACGCTTGAGGAGCATCAACTTTTGGAGCCTTTATGAAAGGATCTGTGAATAAAGAGGAACCTGGTGGAAGAAGCTCCAAGCATCCAGCTTCTTTAACAAGAAAAACTGTTTGCAACCTCATATCTTCAAGTAGCAAAAGAAGAAAACAAACCTTGTGAAATCAGAGGCTCATCAACTGTTGCTGTTGAGACTTGATCTTTACTGTGTTGCAGATAAGACTTCAAACAATCTTCCATTCTCTGTTGAGGAAATAAATGACTAATATTATGAACAATAAACAGAAAATTATTTTTTTAGAAACACTTTTTTTAAAAGGAGGGCTTATGGAGAAAATATAGTGATATCAAGAGGTTTTATTTATTTGAAGAAAGCAATGCGTACTTGTGAAGTGGAAGAACAATTTTGCCTCAAATTTGAAAAAATGTGGAGCACATTTGGTTTAAGGTCTTAATTCATACTTTGCAAAACAATTGTCTACTGCAGGTTTTTTTAGGGGCTTTGTCTACTATCACCAATGTAAATGTATAGCACACTTTAGTTTTGATCTGTAACATAGAATTTCAAAAATATTTTCATCTTTTCTTAGTTGTGACAAAATGGGAAAAGGTTTAACAGTAATAAATATTTTTTAAGGTGATGAAGTGAGCCAGTGAGTTTGGTAAAGCTGTGGTTGTACCTTCTTGTGAGAGGCCTCAGTTTTCTCCTGAAGCTGCTGCTGCCAGCGGTGGAGGTTTTCCTCCAGGTAACGCTCATACTCCATCTGAAAATGTTAAAGTGTACATTTAAATAACTGTTAAACTCTAAGGCAAACTTTCAATCCTGAGTTACTTTAAAACATCTCCCAGTTACTGAATTTAATTTCACTTAATGCCTTTACTGTCACTGTTATCTGTCGCCACCAACAGAACTGCTCTGTCTCGCTCTGATTGCTGCTAAATAAAAAAAAACTGTTTGAGAATCTGACAGTGCAGGTCATTGTGTTTGTGCGTTGGCTGTGTGCATCCTGTAACCCGTATAGTTTTCATGGCAGCGTTGTGGGCCAGCATCTCCTTCAGTGTGTCCTGGGCTCTCTCAAACTGCAGGAGAAGCTGCCTGTTGTGCTGCTGGGCTCTGCGCTCTCTCTCCTTCAGCTCCTGCAGACGCTGCTGAAGTTGCATCCCTCTGCTGCAGGAAATTAGAGAGGGAAATTTTAAAAACTGTGGTGGCATGCAGCGTGGATCATTCTGTATCTGCACCCCAGGCCATGTCGTGTTTGCACTGGATTAAAGTAGTAGGGAAAATTCATCTTCTGCATGCTGCCTTTGTGAACAAGCCAAATCTTTTCTGTAGGAAAGTTTTATAGTCAGAGGAGGCAAAGATTTTTTTGACCAGAAGAATCTTTGGAGAAATTTAAAACTGTCAGTTGCATCATTCACATCAATGATGTATGTAAACTTCTAACCAGCACTGTACATTCATCCAGACTACTGTAACATTAACAGGTTGTTGTAAAACAATAAGTACCATACTGTCAAGTGGATCATTTTTTCTGAAGCTTTAAGACAAAGCTACAGACAGTATAAACCTCAGATGTGTCAAGCCTGCCAGGTGTCTTTTTGAGTACCTTACCTTTTCTTTCTAAAAAGCTCTCTTTGTTTGGTAAAAGTATTTTGATCCATGCTGGTAAGATGCTCAAATGAAAGCGAATTCTCCCATGGTGCAGCCATGACTGGCTGAGCTCCTTAGATGAACAGATTATCTGGGATTAAGAGCGATGCTTTAAGGGGGAGGGACCATACCCATGCTGCCAATCCACATACACAGTACACATAACCTTTCTGAAGCGCTCTTTTAAATGCACAATGATTTTGTTTTAAAAATCAGTCTTAATGGGTCTTTTTATGGTTTGTTTTATGCTTTTTAATACTATTACTAATAATAATTATTCAGCAATAATAATAATAATATTTTTTATTATTTGTTGTCATTGTTGTTAATAATTACTGTTGTTTAAATTAAGAATAATATTACTGCTGATCATATTAACATTACTACTACTATTATTATTATTATTATTATTATTAGTAGTAGTAGTAGTAGTAGTAGTAGTAGTAGTAATANAAAAAATAAATAATAATAATAATAATAATAATAATAATAATAATAATAATAATAATAATAATAATAATAATAATAATAGGAGGAGGAGGATTAATAAAGCTAATTGTGAGAAATGTACACTCAAAGAGAAATGATGGGGATGTAAAGGATGAGTTTAAATATCTGGATATTATTTGGGTTTTAAGATAATGTAAAATAGGTGCAGAAAAAAAGACAAATATTCTGTATGTGACATGAAAGTTTGAAAAAGGCGGAGGCAATTTTAACACGCGGAACTGTACTATGTTGTCCCCCTCCGGTTGTATTATCATGTAGCACTACAACTCGAACGTGATTTGAGAGAAATTCAACAGAGCAGTTCCTTATCTAAAGAGTAATCTTTGATTTATTTTTCAACAAAGATTAACGTGATTTCGTATTTTAGGCCAGAATAATGTTTCCCGAAGGTTTGTGACTCAACACAATTAATTGAGAGTCGCGTAGCAAAGCGAACAGAGTATTATTTGACTAGCCGCTTGCTAACCATCCACTGTGCGTCTGTAAAATCGTTCCTTCAATACGCTGACCACGTCGCGGTTTTAGTTTTACTTTAAACATGACAGGGTTGGGCAGCCGGTTGTTCTGCAAGGTCGGGAAGCTTTGCGAACAGCTCCCTGTGTTCCTCAACACCTTCCTGGTGTTCTCCATCACCGGGGAGGTGAGCTACCTGGTGCTGGTGGCGGCTCCGCTGGAGGCGGAGCAACAGAAGACGGCGTGGTCCTCCTGGTGGAAGGCGCTGCACTTGCTGGGCCAGTACTTCATGCTGGGAAACATCTGCTGGAACGCTTTTCTCTTCCTGAAAGTCAGCCCCAGCATCAAGGGGGTGTTCCTGGGAGGAAATGGACTGGGCCAGGGCTGGAGGTAAGAAAGCGGTTAGGAACCCATCTGTCAATAAATACACACGCCTTTTTACTAGTTTTTCTCCTCAATTTCAACTCTATATAACGCAAGATTAAGTTAATTTCATTCTGGATTGTCCTAAATTAAGCAAGAACAAAATTAATGAAGATAATGTTCTTTTACATTTTGATAATGTGTCAATATCCAAAAGGTCACATCAATATCAGTTTGTTGGGTAAAAGATGTTTTGTTTACACAGAGATCTCATCTTAGCTTGTCCTTGAGAAGATAACTTTGGCAGACTGGATGGCAGTCATATTATTGTTTTCAATAAACTGTAGTTAGTAATGCAGGTCTTTCTGTAAAACCTGTTAAGTGTCTGGTTGGCATGCTAAAATTTCCTAAACGTATAGAGTTACAAAAATGTCAGTGCAGTGTTACAGTGCCTTGTAAAAGTATTAAAATAATTTCCACATTAGTTCGTTGTATTTTGGTGAGATTTTATGTGACAAATCAATACAAAGTCCTTATGAAGGATACTAGTCCAGAACAAAATCTTTACAGAAAATATTGCAGTTACAGCTGCAGTTCTTTGGAGTATGACTCTGTAAGCTTTCCACATGTGGAGACTGAATTTTTTGTGTTATTATGCTCCTGTCCTGCAGGAATCCCGACTAAAATGGTTGTTTTGAGTTTTTACAAGTAAGCAAAATATTGAGCTTTTTCCATTATAGCTTTCATGTGCAATAATAACAAAATTCTTGTTTTTTAAAAAAAAAAAAAAAAAAAAAAATTCAGCACAATGTCGAAATTACGTTTATCTTAGTACTTCTAAACTAAAGTTAGTAAATGCTTAACTACTGTCTTAGAATTAATTTGTCAATAGAAAAGTATCAGCTAAAAGTTCATGTTAGGCTAAAAGTTCAGTTTGTATTTCTGTGATACTCACTGTAGCAAAGCAAAACTATCTAAAACATCTTCAGCATTAAATAATATTTTGTTGTCTTTTGTTACGCAGGTACTGTTACACGTGCGAGACACACACGCCTCCTCGCTGCTCCCACTGCTATGACTGCAAGGTGTGCGTTCTGCGGCGGGATCACCACTGCGTTTTCTTCGGCCAGTGTGTCGGCTTCCGCAACTACCGCTACTTCCTGTGCTGCTTGTTGTTCATGTGGTTGGGTCTCCTCTATGCCATGGTGATGAATGCCGAGGTCTTCATCGTCATTCTGAAGGAGGGCGTGACTCTGCACAGCATCCTGCTGCTGCTCATACCCTGGATCATGCTTGTTTCAGGTCTGCGACACTGGCTGCCTTGTACCTTTCGTTTGTGTTCTTTGTAGCTTTTAATATTAGCTCCAAGTTGGATTCGCTTCAAAATGTTACACTTATAGTTCTTTTTTAATTAATTTAAAGCTGAGGGAAACAATTTGTAAGAACAGACATTTCGGTTCAGACATTCTTATAATTACCTTTCTTGAAATTATACAAGCTAATATCTTCCTTTGTTTTTCAGGCCAGGTTTCAGCGCGGGCCTTCACCTTTGCCTTCATCGCCGACACCTGCGTTGTGGGTTTCCTGCTTGTCTCCGCCTTCTTCTTCTTCCACCTGTTCTTGCTGTTTCGAGGGCAGACCACCAGGGAGTGGTACTCTTCTCGCCGCCCCTACAACCTGGGTCCCGTTAACAACCTGCGGCAGATGCTGGGCCTTCGCTGGTACATCTGCTGGCTCTCCCCGCTTATCCCATCACCGCTTGTTGGAGACGGGATAAACTTCCAGGTCACGGGATCGCTGGAACCCATCCAAAAGTCTGGACAGAGTCTGAGTCTTTAGTGGTGATGGTTTATGCTGACAGGAGCAGCAGCCGCAACATTATCTCGGTTTAAGAGGAGGTAGCTTTGGATGGGATGCTGCTTAGATACTTGGTGGTGGTCTTATCGTTTGAAATTATTCATCAGCCTTTTAATTGCGCTGAGAAGGGAAATCAGGGGTCGACCTGAAGATGGCATCTGCATCGGTTAAGGCTAACCTCAGATACTTATTCAATTCTGTACAACACTGAGCACTGAACGTATATTTAAAACAGCACTGAAGTAAGAATGTACTGTATCAATGATTAAAAGTAAATGTAGAATATTAAATCTTTCTTAGAAGGCACTTGCAACTCACAAATGTGGTGATGTAGTTAAACTTTGAGTGGACTTTTTCTTAAAGACCTAAGCTGCCTAAATCAGTCTCACTCAGATTTGTTTTGCACTTTTCCTGATTAAACTCCAGGATATTCTTCATCCACTTCTGAGCTGCTGATGAGTATGTCACAGGCCTTTAGTGGGGGCCGTTTCAAGCTGAACAAAACAAGATGCACAATCAGATTCAGGTGAAGTTTCAGCTTGGCCAGCCTTAAAAAAAAGTATCATGAACTCAAAATTTTCATCCTTTTTGTGATGTATAACCTGCACTAAACAGATTACTCTTCAGTCTGGAGAAGGCTCTAAGGTATGTCTAATGACATCAAGGTGTTTAATGTAAAACAGAGGGAAACTACACGTTAGAAGGTAATTCGAAGGAAACTATTTTCTGTGATCTATATTAAAACTTTGGTGGCGTTTACTTAGGCTGTGAGAGAGAAACCAATTCAGTCACCTCATAAGAAGGCTTAGCAACTGTGCATTTGGGTTTTCAGCCTCTGTTTGTCAGGGAACCTGCTGGATTTAGATATTTTGTCTGCCTTTTGGAAATCTTAGTTAAAATAAGGTTTTGCATTCTCTAGGAAATACACACAGAGACAGATGTGTACAGTCATTAACGCTAACTGTGCTAATCACTAATATTTGATACTAAGGATGGTTTTAAATGCCAACTTTGTAATCATTTCATCTTAGTTTTAAGGTCCTCCACATTAATAATTGTTTTACTGCTCTTTTGTACCCTCTCTCATATTTAAGCATATTCCTTGGTGGCAAAAACATTCAACCAGGATATCAGGAAATATTTTAAATATAAATTATGATTGAAACCCACTTCGCACTTGCCTACATTCTTTGTCTATGCTAGCAACCACAAAGAAAATGGAGCCTTTTTGTGGGTTATTTAATATTTCTCACTTTGCCCTGACTTGGTTTCTGTTCAGTTACTTGTGTAAATTAATATGTACACAATCTAATTCATGTCATGTATATTTTGCCAAAACCATAGCAATTAAAACGATGGAGTTTTGTGTAGCTGACCCTTAAAATAATAGTGAAAACCCAGCTTTACAAGAACTCCTCACACATTCAGACATCAACTCTGATGTTAAAATAAAAGAAAATCATTGACCAGTCACTGTAAAAAGGGTATAAGAAACATTTTTCTTATAGCTCTTAAAGGTCAGAATTGGCTAAAATTACCAGTGGATCAAAGTTTGGTCAGAAATACTAATGGTGCATCTCTAACCTTCACACTTATTAAAAAAACTCTCTGACATAGTGTAATTTTTTTGTTTACGGATTGATGTAATGTAAAGTCATCTAACAAATCCAGTATTTAAAATGATTTTATTACAGTGGTGTGTCAACAGTTTGTTTCATAGTTTCTAATTTGTTAGTGTTTCTGACCACTAGGGACTTGAGCAACATTGTGTCATTGTACCATTCCTTACTGCAACATGAAACTGATCTTTATAACATCCTTCCTTTGCAAGGCGACAGTTCGTATCTTAATATTTGTATCAGTCAGTCTCTTTATGGTTTATTTTTTAAGGTATTGTTGAGCCTGATAATTTCAGTATGTTATCTCCTGTTGTGTCCTGTTTCAGTCCAGTATGTAGAATTGCCTTTGGACCGTGCTAACATGTCTTACTGCACTTGATGCCAGCTTTACTTTCATTACCTCGCCTGTATTTTGTAATTCAAACTCTCCTTGCCTTAAAGTGAATCAACAAATTACAAGCCTTTGGTTTGACAGGTTCTTAAGTGTTGGTGAATCTAGCAAAAACAGTTCAGTTTTATTTGTCTTAATTTTAATTGTTTTGAAAAAGATTGCTGTTTATTCTGTTGGGTTTTGTTGTTTAAACGTCCATCATCGAACTCTTTGACTTGAGATGCTTTGCTGTTTTTATTATTTTGTATCTGCAAATGTGTTGTGTTGTAATGTTTACTTTAAAAATGTTCAGAAAAGTGTTTTCTCCTACTTCTGCTTCAGAATTTCTCAAATGTTTGATTAAAACTATGAAAATCAATGATATACCTGTTACTCCTACTCCTACTAAATATTTATGAATGTAATTAAACCTGAACACTAACCCTGCAGGTTCCTTCAGGGAATGTTCCTTACAGGTACAACAGTCTTACCTTCTTTAAGGAGTGTTTTACACAAGAACATAGTTATCTGTCAAATAATACTTACGGAACATCCTTTAAGGTTACTAATTTTATACCCTTCAGAGAACTTTTCAAGAATGGTCTTGATCTGAGAAGGCTAGTTTAAACAATTTTCTGGAAACTATCAGGGAATTTTCTCTAAAACTTGCCTAAATGTCTTCAACTTTTACATTGTAGCTTTCAGGGAATCTTTAAAGAATGTTCTCTAAAAGTCCGTTTCAACATAAACACTGACTTTCTCAGGTAATGTTCCTTAAAACTTTTACAACATCCTACAAAGGACATTTAGGGAATGTCCCAAAGGCTACTGGTTTTCTAACCTTTAGAGAACCTTAAGGAAATTGAAGGAATAAAACAAAAAATTAAAGACAAAATAAAAATAAAAAAATCCAGCACAAAGTAGCTAAAAACAAAAAAATTATATTCTTGCAGTGTCCCTGTTCACTTTACTGTAGTAAAAATTATATCTAAATTGAGCTTATTGAGTATCGGTGTGCAGAACGGAAGAAGTCCGACTTTCAACGGCCGCCATTGGAGAAGTTCTTGACAGCTGCCACACCTGTTGCTTCTAGGTTCTTCTTGGTAAGATTTTTTTCCCCCCCAATTCTTGTTATTTATTTAACTGTTAACAGTTTATTAGTGGGACATTGTGAACTAGAGTCGTGTACAGACGTGAATTCACAGCCAATTTAAAATTTGCGTATCTGAAGCTAACAGAACCGTTTGTCGGCTTCAGGTCACCGTCTCAACTGTCGCTAACGTTTCCGACTCCATTACTGACCTGGGAATAATGGCTGTGAACTGTATAAAACATCTGTTTCCCTTTCTTTAGCTTTGCCACGGAGTTTAGATGAAGGATGTTGAAATATTTATCGCCAAACTGGACGAAAAACTTTGCATTTTAGCTTATTGTTTAACAATTTTAACATCCGTTAGTTAGATTACCCGTAGTTAACGTTTTTAAAGTTAGCCTAAATACAACAGCTTATCTACGATTTTGTAGTAAATGCGGGTTTAGTTTATTTTTAATTAAACCTTGTGATATAAAGGTTACAATTGTTTGGTATTTTTAATTTGGAAAAAAAAATGTTTTTTGAAATACCCAATAAAGTTAATTAACATTATAATCACAGTTTCCCTTCTCATTTAAGTTTTTTAACAAACATCCACAGGTGGTTTCCTAAACTCTTTTGATCTAATCAGTTAATAAAGATATTTTTCTTGTCTGTTTATATGAATAGTTGAAACCAGAGCCACATCCACCAAACTTATCTTGTTTTAGGTCTGCTAGAAATACCTAAATTATGCCTATTTGCCATAATAATGAGATTAAGAGAGAAGTTTATTTACTAAACCTCTGCTCCCTCAATTGGTTCCTCTTGATGTGAAGAAGCAGCAGCTCTGAGTCCATCCCAGATGACCGAGGCTTTATATCTTAAGGAATCTCAGATAATCCTTTGGAGGAAAGTCTTTTTTCCCCCCCATTTGTAACTATCATGTTCAAACATGACCGGGGGCATCCATGCACTGTTCCCACAAAGTTATGAGAAAGAATATTTTTGCTAAGCTGGAAGCTTTAAAATTTCCTTTCACAGAAACAAAGGAGCCAGGCCCAATTCCTGAAAAACAGCCCCACACCCTAATAGTCTCTGTGACTAAGTTTTCATTTCTCACATTACTCTCAGTTAAAAGCTGTTCTCCTGGCCAATTCCACACCCAAACCAGATTCCCAGAGGAGGAATCTGGTTTGGTCTCCACAGACCATCTCTGCCGTTCTAGAGTCCACTGGTTCAACACCTTTGTGTACCAATTGAAATTACACTTTGTGATGTAAAGCTAGGAGGCATTCCACGAAGCTCTTTTTGTATGGTCCTTGAGCTAATCTGAAGTGTGGAAGACTCCAGCTAATTCGTCATTAGAAAGTTGGGGAGTAAAAAATGTGTGGATGGTACATCCTTATAAATAAAGGCCTGCTCATATGACGATACAAGTCTTAGATTTACTGGATGCAGATGCCTTCAAAGTGAGACTCTAAACCTTTATTCATTATAAAGTTGTAGTATTTTACTGACTATTTTTTCTAGAATAAAATACTTTCCCATTGTTGATTTAACTTCAGTGTTGGCTTTTTTTTTTTTTTGCTTCCTGTAAAAAAAATTCTCACAGCATTAAAACTGGTGCTGCAAGAATTTCTTTCTTATCACTTTATTGATGTGTTTTTGCAGCACAGGGGAGTACTTGGCCAGCCCGATGGATATTACAGAGGAAAATATGTGTGTAACGCTCAACAAGCAAAAGCCTCTATGCACTCACACACACACACATACACAGGTTCAATTAAATGATCAATCAACCTATAACATTTTGTTTTGTAAAGATCCCGAATGGATATGCTGGAGAAAATAGCTGAGCTGGATTACAGCCAGAGTCAGCTGAGGGAACTGAACACTGAGATGAGGCACTGGCTGGAAGTTGCAGACGACGACATGGCAGTGCTGCGCTCAGAGAATGCCAGCCTCAGGAAACAAGTGAAAGAGTGGGTGCATCATGCCGTCTGTCTTCTTTGACTTCCACTGCTCCGTCTTTTAGAGTTTAACCACCACAAATGCTGACCCAATGACTTCCTTAGTTGCCGCGGTGAAGAATCTTATTTTCCTCCTTTGCTCCTGTGTGTCTGCAGCCTGGAGAGGATCTTCAGTGAACTTCAACAGGTTGAAGTTGAACCTTGTGGGCCTCTTTTGCCCGATGCCCTTGATGAAAATAAAATCTGTGAAAAGAAGTTTCAGGATTTGGTGCGTTAACATCAGAATTATTTCCATACCTGCAATAAATGTAAATGTAGATTAAATGTATAGATACTGTAGGTTGCTTTTCTCAGCCGCTTCTAGTCATCATCACTTTTATCTGATAGATGATGTTGTTTTGCAGGAGAAGGAAACATTAAAGGTGCAGGACGAAAATAAGGAGCTAACCGCCAAGGTAGCTATATTATTTTGCTGTTCAGATTAATCAGCAGTGTTTGATAATGCATTTCTGTAAGTAAATAATTGGGCATTTTGTCTTTAAAAAAATACTTATAATGCATAGGTTGGCTTTCAAGTTCTCCAATTCAAGGTTCTGCAAACTGAAGTTTTTCATTTTAAGAAGTTTCCATCCTTTTCAGATAAAGAACCTTAAACAAGAGCAAGAGCAAGACAAGATCGCTTTAAACAAGCTCAGGACTGAATTTGAAAACCTTGAGGTAACTCAACAAATAGTTTGTCTCTCTAAATATGTTGAAATCGGTGTTTTGGTTTTGATTTCTTCCAAAATCTTCTCAAACGTTTTTTTTTTTTTTTTTCTCCAATTGATTTTTGTTGGAAATGTGTAATGTGTGTGTTATAGGTAATGAAATACCTTCAATCTAAGCCACAGTGATTTGGAAATGTATTACTCGCTCCCTTTAATGCAAGTTACATTTTATCTTGTGGAAACTACAAACTTCAATCTGTCTTTATTGGATTGCATCACAACAAAGACATGCATTTACTTTTGCATATATTTAATAAGATTCACACATTTTATTTCAACTCTTTGTCGTGTGGTGTCAGATTTTGGTGGAGGAAGTTCAAATACAGCTGCAGCGAAGGGATGAGCTGATTCATCAGGTAGGAGCACAGAAACCAGAGTCAGGATATTCATTGAAATAGAAATCATGCATAATAATGTTTGCAGTTCTCTATTATTCATCTCTTAATGTGGATTTTTAACTATGTGTTTGTTGGACAGAAAAGCTTGCAGTTAAAGCACCTGGAGGAAACCGTGGAGGAATATTCAGAAGTCATAAAGGCAATTATGTTTACAACCACTACTGTTTTAAACGAAAGTAGTTTTGCTTCACACAGGGTGTTCACAATCTGAGAAAAGCTGAGCATAACACAGTCCGGTTGTTGGATGCTTCTGTGCTGCAGGACCTCAGGCTGACGAAGCAGGAGCTGATCCACCAGCTGGAGGAGAGACGAGACGAGGCTTCATTGTAACCCCGCCATTCAGATCCTTAGCATTCACAGGATTCTTACAGGACAGGTTCCTCTCTCTGAGACGTGCTGCTGTTTGTTGTCAGTGCTGCTGTGACTGAGGTGATGGGAGAAGGGGAGGGACGGCCCAGTCCTCACCTGTCCATAGCTGAGGAAATCCAGCAGCTCTTATCTGCTGGAATGAATTTCTGCACGAAAGACGCCATGGATCCGATCTCTGCGGCATCTGATCTGGACAGCAATGTAAGACACTCAAAGTTTTGTTTGCAAAACGACTCTTGATGCAACCAATATTTGATGAATAATAATGATTTATTACATTCTCCAGACTGAAAATACTTCATGTAATTTACAGAGTGCGGTGCATCAACTGTGATTTCGTTTTCTGTATTACCGGCAGTAGCCACAAAAGTGCGCCACATTCAAGCTGTGTTTTTCAGAAAGTCCTGTGTGAATGAAGTAGAAGACATGAGCCTTGTGTTGTGTTGTATCTGCAGATAAAGACTGGTGGGAAGGAGCAGCTGGAACCTTCCTCTCTTGCAACTGACCTCCAGCCCAAACGGTACGTTAGTTTGCAAATATAACCAATACTTTTGTTCTGAATCCAACCTTTCTCAGGTGTTTAGTTCTTGTATGTAATTGTTTTGTGTCTTTATCTCTCTCCTGATAGTGGGAGCAACTGTGCTGTTATCTTGAGGGCCACCATCCGGAAGCTGATCATGCTGTGTATTGTCAGCGTGTGTGTTTTGCTCTTTATATTTTGTGGATGCTGGGTTCGAAACGCTGGCAACTTTTTCAGCAACAGTTTGATAATGTTGCCGCCCTACGTCAGCGTCCAATATGAGGCATTACCTCCCGTTTAACCTGTTCCAAGTTTGAGCTTGGGTTGTTTGTAGTTTTATTAAACTGCAGGAATTTAACTTGAAGAACCTCTGTACATGTATGCTATGCTATATTTACACAAAAGTAAAGTTGCAAAATGGCCGCTTCAAGTTTCAGTGTCTTGTTAAGCTGGTTATGCCACAGCCTACGACAATGAACAGTGATTGGGGAGACTGGTGACTCTCTACAATGCTCAGATCACTGGTAAAGAAGCAGGTTGTTCGCTGAGTGATATATCCAAGAATATCAATGGAAAGTTGTGCAGAAAGAAAAAGTGAGATGGGAAACAAGCAGCAGGGATGAGTTCAGGTTTGAGAGGATTACAAAGCAGAAGGCTGGAGCAGATTGATTAGTGTTGATTAATGGTTCAAATTCAAAAGTACCTGTACCTGATTTTAGTGACTGCTGACCTAAACCCCACAAAGAAAGAGAAACCCGACCCAACAAAGCAGCCATGACACCTCAGCAGAGCCACAGGCTGGTTGCCTCCATGCCACGCCACACTGATGCAGTAATTCATTCAAAAGGAGCCCCGGTTGTACTGTACATGAAAATATTTTTTTTCTTAATTCGTCTTAGGTGATGGCTTAAATTTTCTGAGGAACTGAATTGGGAGATTTAGTTTAGCTGTAAACCATAATTATGAATGAATACTTGAACTATAACACTGTATTTAATGAATCTTCATATGAGTTTCACTTTCTGAATTGATTATTAGTTGATCAATGATATTTTCATGAGTTAGTGTATATTGAATGAAGAGCTCTCATGGACCAAACGATTATTTACAAAGTAAGAGTAAAAAAAATGTTAACTCTGGAAATTAGTCCTAGTCTTCATTCATGATAATAATCCCACTTCAGCCATGCTGATTGGTGCATTAAGAGCTTTTCCCCTCATGGCTGACCCGCCCAGCTGAGCTGAAGGAGCTCTGCTCTGAGGGAAATCACCCCCTCCCGGTGGGGAGGATCACAAACTGGATCCCATTTGGAGCAGAGATGAAGCTGAGACGATCCGAGTCGGGGGATGTTTATAAATAGACGCTTGCTGGTGATTCATCAGCTGCTCGTGTTCGCCGCATCCTAACTTGGCCGCCGCTGGATGCTGATGACGGGCCGTTTCGCCTCCTGTCACTCTGATGGAGCTCCGACACGGAAACGCTGAGGAACGACAAATCGGAACCGGAGAGCAACAGGCCAGTTAGATCCGGTTCGGAAGAGGAGGGGACCCGCTGCGGCGGCGGCGGCATGTTCTGATCGGAGAGCCGGAAGAGCAGCTGCTGCTGGCGGGATGAAGGCTCCGCGGAGACCGAGGCAAACGCTGCTCCTTCCGCGGCTGTGTGTCGGCGCGGCTGGTCTGCTCGCAGCCGTCTGGGTCTTCCACCTCTCTGAAATTACAGGTGCTCTAGGAATGTGGTGTCTTCTCGTTCAAACGCACCAATTGCATTCGGATGAGAATAGAAGTTTTGTAAAATTAAATTTGATTTAAACTTCATCCCAGGAAAATGTGGTTATCTAGGTTTTCAGGGCCAAACTGGGGAGACTGGCAGGCACTTCTCTAAAAGAGAACTCATTCGGCAAACAGAAGACAACCACAATGGCAGTATTTCCAGATCTGGTGAGACTTCCCTGTCTCTTCTGCTGTCCCATTTCATGTTGGACTTTACATTTGCAGCCATAATTAGGCAGAGAATTGACTGTTGTTGACGTGCATTTGTTTTGTTAATTGAGAGTGAAGGTGTGGCGTCTCATCTTTATTGATGTGTTTCATTCATGTATGCTTGATGTGCCTCCCTGTTCATTCTTCATTTCCTCCAACTCTGCACATCTAGATGTTTGAACACGGTCAGGCCTTTGAGGGACCCAGTTGCTAGGAAACTGAATGCTGAATTTGTGGTCGGATGTTGCGTGCTTCTCTATTGTAGTTCAAAGTGCCTACACCGTCGTAATGATCTGCTGATTGTAGCAAGCCTGTCTGTCACTGGAGCTGATTGGCTCTTTGGTTTATTCAGCAGCAGACGTACAAAAATGATCAAATTTATTTGAGAGTCATTTTTAGTTTCTTCATTTTGCTGTGTTTTGACAAGTGGGAAAAAAATCCAAACTATTTAGAGTTTGGATATCTTTCGAAATTCTCAAAGGAAGTTAGAATTAAAGTACATTTACCATAGCCGGCCTTAGCTAAAAGTAAACTTTGCACCATGTAGGTAGCTCTGCAGACAGAGGCGCCCCAAGAGAACTATAATCAAAAATGGGGGTTATGTTTACCCACTCTTGATAATTACTGATGCTTGTGTGCTGTGTGGACCAGAGGATAGATCAGGAGCATGAAACTACCAGGCTTCGCTCTGTCTTCTGTTTTCATCCAGTCTGTCGCAGCAGATGGCTGCTCAGATTTCGTCCTGTTTAATGAGTGGTTTCCTTTCCTTAAGTTACCTTTCTTTTAGGTTTATTGAAATGAACAGGCTGCAGTGTTTTGCTATTGATGATGAAGTTTACTTTGTGAAGACAGTGTCCAAAATAAATCTTAACCTCAATATCAATCTTGACTCACTACTAAATTAAGAGAAAAAAAAAACAAACATTTGGCATAAAGCTTCTTGGATGATTGCTTTTGCTTAGAAAAGAGTAATATTTTCTTGCAGGATTCAGATCTCACATATGTTCTCTCAGCGTGGGTTCTCTCTCTGAGAGAGTCAGTGGACGCTTTCAATGAACCAAATGAAATCGTAAACATTAGAATTTGTTTCTCTGGTCTTTTTCAAGAACCACATGAGGCAGATTTTTTCCTGGAGAAAACAGAGCCTGTGGGATGCTGCTGTGTTATTTTAGAAAAAAAAAAAAAAAAAAAACGAAACGGGGTCAAAAAAACTGCAACAACAGGAAATGGAAAACTCTGGCTCAGAATATTGTTTTTGACATGAGTGGCCGGTTTCCACTCATGTCATCTCCTATGATCGACTAATCTGCAATGTTTGTGTGATTCGCCTCTTCTTCGGATGTTCTTAGTTTAGTTATATTCATATCCATATTCTCCATCTTCTTCCAGCTATACATGAATTCCCAGAGGACATCTTTACTCTGGCTCAGAGGAGACAGGGAGCCGTGCTCCTGCATGTTCTTTGTGTGAGTATCAACTCAGAGGCAGACTGAAAATACAAACCTGTTTTCTTTCTCTAAAAGAATAAATTGCTTTTGATCATCTCTCTTCTCCTTTTTTGAATAGGCGATCTACATGTTTCTTGCTCTGGCCATTGTGTGTGACGTTTACTTTGTGCCATCATTGGAAAAAGTATCAGAGGTAGAAAGATAAACTTCAGAACTGTGTCTTGAAATTCAAACAGTATGCTCTATTCTGAGAAGTAGTTTTGTCAAAAATCAATCAAAGAACTCAAAATTCCCTCAGTAAGTAATATTTTTTATGAACACTTATAAATCAAAATGTCAAACTGTTCCGTTATTCCCAACAGAACCTCCAACTCAGTCAGGATGTTGCCGGGGCAACCTTCATGGCAGCTGGGAGCTCCGCCCCTGAACTCTTCACCTCTCTGATTGGTCAGTGAGATGCTGATCTCATCAGTGACGTTTTGATTAGACTCTGACATTTTTCCAGTTTAGTTATCATTTAGTCCAGTTTGGACTGCAAAATGTTAAATCAGTGGAGGCGTCTGAACAAAATGTCCCAAGGCTTTCATCATTATCAAAGCCTTGGGACAGGCTTTTTGTTTGTTTGTTTTTTACTTGTAAAATACATGTAATTATTTTTAATGCTAATAACTCTGCTCCATTTTACGTGTAAAAGTCAAACAAATGAAGCAGATTCACAGTGTTATGAAACTATCGCGTCAGTTTCTTTGTGAAAACTCTCATTTGTGAAGTTGAAAAACATATTTGTGAAACATATATTTGTGAATGAGTTTTTTTTCTAAAGTGTTGAAAAAGTTAGACTTTTATAATTACAAGTATTTCAGCAAATCTAACTAACATTGTGTTAGGATCACAGAGTCAGTGGAAATAAAAAAACACATTTTTATCTGAAGGGAAAATAGAATATATATATTTACTTTTTAATATGTATTATAGAGAATTGATGGTGTTCATACTATGAATTAATGCCACGATTGTGCTTACTCTCACTCTGCTTTCAGGTGTGTTCATCACAAAGGGAGATGTTGGTGTGGGGACTATTGTGGGATCAGCGGTTTTTAACATCCTGGTCATTATTGGGCTCTGCGGCATCTTTTCTGGACAGGTTTGTGTGGCTTTTATATTTATTACCACAAATCCATAGTTGAACAGACTGCAGCCTGTTTTAGAAGCAGCTCTTGGCACAGCATTATACAGAGTCTCACAAACGTTTTTATATCTGAACATTTCTACATTTTGTTGCATTGCGACCATAAACTTTTAATACATTTTATTTTGGTTTTTTTGGGTGATAAACCAACACAGACAGTCTACAACTGTGGAGTAGAAACATTTTTTTAACAAGCTAAATGCATTTTTGCTCTTATTTTCCTAAATAAAAACAACTGCAATATTTAAAGATTTGTTAGAGAACACTAGTGACTATCTTAATGTCTTTTTCCTACTTTGTATGTAAATATCTGGTTTTAATTGTAAATCCCACTCACCACACAACATTTAATGTGTCCCTTCTGTCTTCCCGTAGCCCATCTCTCTGAGCTGGTGGCCTCTGTTTCGTGATGCTGTTTTTTACATCCTGTCCATAGTGGTGCTTATTCTGGTGAGAAACCACATTAACTGTTAAACTTCTTTTCCTTCTCACCACCAAATAAAATACAGAACTACATGTTTGACTGACAGTTAATATGGAGCTCCAGTGGTGCCATAATATAATAAGAACCTAACCAAACAAAATGTGATTAATTGTGTTTGTGTTAAGATTATGAGCAAGATCTACAACTCAGAAAGATCCGAAACCAACAAACAGGAAACAGTTTTTTGTCTGTTAACAGAGACACCTGAAAGGTCTGTTTTTGAGCTTTAACTATTTTTTATTATTATTTACAGGTGATCTATGATGAAAAAGTCCTGTGGTAAGTCTAATTAAACTTTTTAAGTGAGGAATCGGTTGATTCTTAAAGCCGATCCACAGATACGTTTGAATGTTTCAGGTGGGAGACCATCATCCTGATCTCCATGTACGGCATCTACATAATCATCATGAAGTGAGTTTCTTCTCCTCACATTCCAGATCCGAGCCGGTTCCCGCTTTATTCCCAGCAGAGGAAGCAGCGTCCGTGTGTTTCATGTTGTGCAGGTTCAACAGACGCCTGTGCTGCCTGGTGGAGAGACACTGCAGCGTGGACGGCCAGCCGTGTCTCAGCAGTCTGAGGCGGACGACCGCCGTCGGAAACGTCGGAGACGGCGAAAATGACATGGTGCCGCTGAAGCCAGGTGCAGCAGCACGTGTTTGTACGCGTGTGTGACGCTCTCAGCGACATCAAAAGCTTCCCTCAGTGTGTGAGCAGTGCTCAGAAGACCCAGTAGCACAGATTAGGCTGCCAGGCAAAGATTTCTGTTTCCCCGTGGATTTGACAGAGACTAAAATAAAACTGAACCTCTTTTATTTTTCCGTCCTTTTTTTTAGTTTAGTTTAGTGATGTCTTAACTTTATTCTATTTCATTCCCTTTTGAGCCTTTCATGTTTGCATTTGCAGACTCCATTGTGTTTTTCTTGGATTCCATGAGGCAGTCCATCATAGGATAGTGCAAAAATGTTTACAAGAAATTTCTGAAAAGTGTGGCATGCATTTGATTTTAATCCACTTTCGTCTAAATCTCCTGAAAAAAATTCTGGTGCAATTCGGTTGAACTTTCCAAACTGACGATGTTCAACCAACTAGTAAAAAAAAATTACCTTTGTGTAATTTAAAGGTTTAATCAGTTTTTTCATAAAGTTGAAGCAGGTATAAGACATAACCCAATGTTTTTAAAGATGGTTAGCCTGTGGAAATCAGAGGAAATCTACATTAGGCTGCAACTGGATGAATTTACATTTGTGTTATTCAAAATGTTCACCAATGTACTCTTAAGATTATCTCAAATACTTTGAAGCAACTTGAAATGTATATACTTTTGCAAAGTATTCTTTCATGGGACTGGATACAAATAGATTTTCATTTTCATTCAATTTTCAGATTTTATCTCAAAAATTCCCATTGAAACACTTTAGAGTTTATGATTTTAAGAGATAAAATGTAAAACTTCCAGATGGATGGAGGAAAAACAAAACATTTGCGTCTCTTTGTCTCTTTTCCTGTCCGTAGACTCGTGTGTGGTGGCCGGTCAAGACTCGGGCGTGGTCCCGGCAGATGAGCTGCCGAACCTTCTCTCCCATCAGCTCAGCTTCTCAGAGGCAAGACGCTTTTTCATCACGCCACTAGTCCCCCGTACATCCGCCCACACATGGAATCACGTTGACTTTTCAAGAGGCTCTACAGCAAAAACACAATGACTTACAAAATATTTGTGGTCTAGTTTCTAATACAAATATCACACTTTAAATAAGACAAAACTAACTAACAAGTAACTTTTCGGCAAGCTATATAAGCTTGTTTTAAGTCAATAATTCCTTAATGTTGATTTTAAAATAAATACTAATTTCACTGGAAGATTATTTCACCAATGACATTTTTCCCATAAGTCAGTGGAGCTAAAACGTTTTTTTTTTTTTTAAATCAGTTTTAAGGAAATATTTACTTGAGCTAAGATGTTTGCATGAGAAAGCAAACTTTGTATTTTTGCAGTTCACAACCTTCACAAATCGTCAAACTGGATGTGTCACTTAGTTAATTAGACTAATCCATTTAGAAATATTGATATTTTATGGATTTCTGGGTGTAAATGATCTTCCATGCCAGATTTTAGAGGAAATTGTTTATGTAACTATTTTACGTGCTCTGCTGGAAAAACTTCACCTGCTTGTTCTGTTCTGCTTCCCTTTAGATAAAATAATTGCAATGAACCTTTCTCATGTTTCTCATCTTGCGTTGCTTTCCCACAGAGGCAGAGGCTGATTCGGGCTCGGGTGAGCCCAGAGGAGGGCGCATGTCCGGGGGAGGAAGGGTCAGGTCCGGGTGGGAACTGGGGGAGAGAAAACGGGGCGGCAGCGGAGGGAGAGAGGGAGAGGGGTAAGGAGTCAGGGGGAGAGGCCGGTGGGGGCGCTCAGCTGAAAGAGGACGAGGAGGAAGAAGAGGAGGAGGAGGAGGAAGGGGAGGAAGAAAACTCTCCTTTCAAACCCTTCATCCTGCCACGTGAGTGAGAAATGGCTGCAGCGCAGCGGTTTATTTTATTTGTACACTTACCGGTACATATGAGCCGATTCAGCAGAGGTATTGTGTCACTCTATACACTGCCACCTACTGGACACCCGGTGTAAATTCACTAAAAATTCTCCAAACTTGGCCAACAAAAACTCAAGATTCTCAGGGGTGAAAACGGGGAAACCAACAACGCATAAAATTAATATTTCCTCTGACCGGTCCATTAATAAACATCACACATCTCTGTTTATGTTTTGCTGTTGATCTTGACTATTATTATGTCTATTTTGTGTTTGAAAAAAAATGAAAAAGTTGATCTTGTTTTTAGATTCTACACGTTTTCCATGTTTTATTGTCTCAGTTTCAAGACCTAACTCTAGAGACTTTTAGAGAACAAGATAGGGAACAAAAATATATTTACACATTTAATTCGACAGAATTAAAATTTCAGACTTTCAGTAGTGTGTAGGAACCCAGATTGTCTGTTTATTGTATGTTTAGAAGAAGGAGGAGCATCTACATTCAGTCAAATCAATATGCAAGTGACAGCGCCTACGCTTGATTTGCAACAAAGGAAGAAATGGGATATATGAGATGCAGTGAGGGTGGAGAAAAGGATTTGGGGGACAGGATGTTGTCAGCCTTTTAACTCCTAATCTCCATTAAAAAAATGCAACTTGAACCCTGAATGCTTTCTGTGATACCACACCTACTTCCTGCTTTGCCCTCTGTTAATATTTCACAGCTTATTACGGGTTTTAAAGGCCGAGGAAGCTAATTCAAGGAGATGACACAGAGGTTCGCAGACACATTCAGGCCGTGCCGTGTAAATAATTTAGAAGTGGAGATGAATGATGCCGATGGGGGGACATTGAGTGGCTGTTTTCGGTCTCTCTGCAGATGGCTGGTGTGTTCGACTGAAGTGGCTGCTCTCCTGGCCTCTCAGCTTCCTGCTGCACTGCACCATCCCCGACTGCAACCAGCCGCGATGGCAGCGCTGGTACCTCCTCACCTTCCTGTCCTCCACTCTCTGGATCGCTCTCTTTTCCTACCTCATGGTCTGGATGGTATGAAACGCACACCGACATGCACACACGTGCAAGTCATGAAGTCATAAAGTCATAAGCAAACGCCTTCTCCCCCGGTGAAGGTGACCATAATCAGCTACACGCTCGGGATCCCGGATGTCATCATGGGCATCACGTTCCTGGCAGCTGGCACCAGCGTTCCCGACTGCATGGCCAGCCTCATTGTCGCCAGGCAAGGTGTGTGATGTCGTCCGCAGCAACAAACGTTTCAGGAACTTCTTTGTCACGCAGAAAGACATTATTTCTGCGACAACCTTAGACAAAAAAGCTTCCAGATTATTTTCCGAACAGAAAATTTCAATTGTACACAGCTAACTAAATGCCAGAAGGCATGAGATGATGATATGATTATCTTCCTGCAGATGTAAGATTGTTAAGCTTTTGTGTCGCTGACGGGGTTTTTTAAAACCTTTCCTTGCGTGGTTTTGCACTCTGCAGGGATGGGCGACATGGCCGTGTCCAACTCCGTTGGGAGTAATATCTTCGACGTGCTGCTGGGCCTGGGCTTCCCCTGGGCGCTGAGGACTCTCATAGTCAGCTATGGATCAGTGGTAACTCCAGCTGTCTGTGTGTAGGTGCGACAGCATGCACCTTTCACATCGTCTGTGTGTGCAGCTAAAGCTGGGCCTACACCTGGCAAGGAGACAAGAAACCAAAACTTTGACTGTGGTTGTTTTTAGCTGCTGCTTACAGCCCACGTGTAAAGCTCCAGTCTGTTCAGGGCTCCACTTCAAACTACGTTGTTTTGTAGGGGAAAGAAAGTCACACTTAATAAATCACAGAGGTTTTGAAATATCGAGATGTTTTTACAGATGCGCTTAGCTTCACTTGCACAGACACAAACAAGACAAGAATTGATCTCCACTTTAGTATTTTACTATTTTACCTCAATCTGCATGATGGATATGTAAACATTTAGCACCATCTTAATTTATTGGGACTCTAAAAGATGTTAGAAGTCTTTAATAAATTCCTCTTTTTTTCAGTAGCATAAGCTCACACTGTAAATTTTATTTTATTTTTTTCCCTATTCCATTAGGAAAAAAATCCCACATTAAGAAATTAGTCATTTTAACCACAACTATTGTCATTTGCAATAACCTTTAGCTAATAATCAATAATCCAACATGATGTTTCAACATGATGTGACACAGATGCGCCTCGTCTTTTAGCTACTCATCGTAATGAGAAATATAGAACTGCTGCTTATGTCCAAGTTAAGCAGATTTTTTTTTATCTTCATAAATTAGGAAACAGGTGTAAGAAAAAAGTTACTAAACTACATTTAATTTAATTTAAGTAGTTTTTGCTGCTTCAAACAAATAAAATCTTAAATGCTTATTTGTGAAGCTTCTTGGTAAAATAGATTTTTTTTTACATTTTGTAAAACTAACCAACAAGGATAGTTCAAAAATGTAAATAACTGTGTATTTTTCTATATTTAAGGTTACGATCAACAGTAAAGGCCTGGTGTACTCTGTCATCCTGCTGCTGGCCTCAGTCACACTCACTGTGAGTAAATCTGTCTGCTCTCAGATCATTTCCTGTGTTTCCTCTCCTGTCACTCTGACTTTATCTGTTTTTATCTCCGAGCCTAAAACCACCTGATTGGATTTTCAGGAGGTTAAGCATCATTTGTCTCATTTTAGTCTGTCTCTGTCCGTCCTCAGGTCCTGTGTGTCCATCTGAACCGCTGGAAGTTGGACCGCCGGCTGGGCCTCTGCCTCCTGATGCTTTACTCCATCTTCCTCCTCTGCTCCGTCGGCTTCGAGCAGCTGTAGAGCCGCAGCGAACGCGCCCCGTAAACACAGACAGGTTCCCTGATTTGTTTTCGTCCTTCACCGACGCCGTCCCGTCTTCTCAAACGCTCGTTTTGATTTCACATCCTCGTGGCTCTATGCGTTACCGCGACACCGGATGTCTGTAAGTGATGTTTACCTTTGATAAATGAATATTTTAAATAGTTTTGTACTAAAGCACTTCAGAACCCCAGAAGAAAAGCGTTTCTAAAGTGTCAAATTTATATACCTGAGCCCCAAAGTGAGTTTGGAACTTCAGAGAGAAGATTATAGTAGGTTTAGGTTTATATGGTTGCTTCCCATTTTGTGCACTTTTATCACATACGCTTAGTGTCACAGTTTTTATCTCACTACTGTGTTTGTTATTGTAAACAACATAGCATGTCTGATCGGCGCGCTCCCGATGTTTGCACTAAGTCACTGTTATCCTGCCTAAAAGCTTATCAAGTCAGAGTGTTTGGGTCACATTCCTAACGTTTAAGTGCAATAAAATGTTACGTACAGTTCCTCCTGAAAATGAATCACCTTTGTTTTGCTCTTGCACCTAAATTTAAACATCTGAGCAGAATCTGATCTGTGGATGGTAGAATAAAACTGGCTCTTTGCTGATATCCAAAAAGAAGACACTCATGTAGATTGAAACAACTGACCATCTAATTATTTAAGAAGAAAATCATGACATTAATTTGTCAGAAATGTTAAGTATTACTTATTTACTTGAGTATTTTGTGACACAGTTGAGGTTCATGTGTGTGACTTCTTGTGTTTCATGTAGAAGAAAATAAACCTCCTTTTTGTAGCCATTTGCTGGCGCACTTTCAGTGAAAAACTCATTTAAATTTATCCTCTGCCAAACACAAGATGATATTTGAAAATAAAACTCTGTCATAATGAGCTGCTCCAGAGATGTTTCTTTGCCACAAAGTCATTTGATCCTGATAAATGAAGCCAAACCTGCTGGGGATTTTATTTTATTTTTTTCAAACGTCGTTCGGAGATGAAGAGCAGGATTCAGCACCAGAGACAGCACCGCCGCAGTCGTCCGGTCCAAAGAGCTGTCCGGGTTCTGAACCTCAACGCTTCACGTTCAGGACAGAAAACATGCTCTTAACCAACTTCACAGTTTCTAGTTTGATATTTTTGTACATTCTTATTATATCTTATTATAACATATTGAAGTTTAATTACAAACATTTTATAGGTTTCAAAGATTTTTGTGGAAAAAAATTTACCCAATTCATCAACCTTTGTTTTTTAAGACTGGGCATCAAATGTTGACCAGATCTTGACTGATTGTGAGCCGTTCTTCCTTTATCAGTTCTCAGAGTGTCACAGTTTTATACATTTTCTCCAGATACTCTAAGGTTCTGATGGTTCAATCACATTTTGTTTTTAACACTGATAAATAAAAATGATTGTTTCTGGATCATTGAACAGAATTTCCTAAACGTAGCAAAGATATTAAGGTGATTTGTGTTTAGTTGGTTATTTATTTGCTATACCAATGATTCTTGTTAGTAAATCTTAAACAATAGAAAGATGTGTTTATTTCCATTTAAATGGTGCCACATTTATAAGGAAATAGATTTGCAGGTTGATTACGTTGGGTGAGACCATTAAAAAAACTTCCCAATACTTTTACTAATGCCAGCAGCTTCTTATGTTAATGTTGTTTTACATCTATGTTAGAATTAAAGATGAAAGTTTGACAAAACTAGACATGTTGGTAATTTAACCGTTTATTAATACAGGAGCCTCTGTAATAATTAGGAGAACTCTGACATCTTGGCGGACAGAGATCTGTTCTTAAAAACAGAGTTATGGGATTGGCTCAATATTTTAAATTACAAAACCAAAGTTTTTAGTCCTTCCCGGGTTAAAAAAAAGAGAAAGTGTCATCTGGTGTCAGAGTGAAAACATGCTTTTTCCTCTTAAATTGGCCATAAATCAGAAACAATGCACCAATGAGACAGAGTTCACGATTCAAAATGATCTTTATTTCAGTTGGGCTAAATCAGCTTCAATACCAAAAAAATGCAAAAATAAAAATAGTACAACAAAGTACGTCATCTTACAAATACTTATGAAGAAAGTCTGACATAAACAATTTGAAACATGTCACAGTCATAACAAAAATATAAAAGTCAATACAGTACATAGAATGGATTAGGAGCTATATATCGAAGTGTTTGCAATATCATGGACTTTACAAATTCAACTAGTAAAAACTCCCAATACCAATGGAATATCAGATAATATAAAATGTAAAAACAAACACCAAAAAGAAACGGCTGTGATGAAAGTTTATGTGCATGTTGCATGCAAATCAACCTCAGTGTGACGAAGGATAAAAACAGCTAGTCTGGAAATGAGTGCGTCTCGTTGGCACGACAGCGACGTGTGAAATGATGGCGCGTCAAAAAAAAAAAAACATGGAAAAACACGTTTATTTATGATCCTTTGCGTTTCATGTAGTGAGCTAAAAAAAAAAAACTTATCAGTGGAGCCGGAAAGTTTGAGGTGTTGTAAAAAGTGTTGGCTTCCTCCTGCAGGGAGCCGATGAACTCTGAACTGATTTATGTAGTTTAATTACACTCTTATGATCAAACGTTGAAGAGTTTGCGTCGTATTCCATGAAGCAAAATGAAAACTGTCGCGACGGCGGTGCTTTGGGTTGGCTGTGAGCAGAGAGAAGCGCCACCGTGATGTCACATATGATAGATACGCAAAGGGAAACCTCATCAAAACACAGTAAAAGCTTTGGTGAATGGGACAACAGCACACACCGACTAAAGCCACTAGAAAAGCCCACTAATAACCAGAAACAACAATTAGATTTCTTAACCAGATATATGGTGACGTGGTCCCCACATCACTATCAGTGAGTAAAAATAGATCTTTTAGCTGAAGAAAAACTGTCTCCACACTCCACGCTGTTGTCTTTGAGTGTGGAGGGGTGCAAATAGTTAGCCGTGATGCTAATCCTTGTTCTCCTGGGAGTTCCCATGGAGACAGCAGCTATTATTGGTACTGCTTGCATTCGGTTTGTCTGTGTGTAACAGTCCAGTAGAAAGTGTGTCTATGATGTAAATACACATGATATGTTACATGTTTGACAGTAAGTCTCGAGGCCGCTCTAGGCAGGATTGTAGTGATAGTTTGATCCCCGTGTTGACTGATCTGAGGTCTGTTTATGTTTTGAGTCCCCCGGCTAGCACTGTAGGTAAGAGCGACTGGTGAAGCTGACCTGTGATCTGGCTCAGCTACATCTGGACAGATGTCAGCCTGGCGGGCTGAGAGGAGGTCTGACATTTTGAGCCGGGGCCGAGGGGGTCCTGGTGCTGAGAGGCGGGCTTCGTGTTCTGACGTCACTCGGGGGCTGAGCTCTGGTTCTGCTGGTATATGGAGGCCTTGTCTTTTAGCAGAGCCAGGCACAGGTGGCAGCTCCAACTCCCTGACGACACGGAAACAGGAAAGGATGAAGGAAGTTTATACAATTCGTTTCCCGACTTCTTTGTGTTTGAATCGATGTGTTTACAAAGAAACGTCAGTCATCTTAGGGCTAACAATTATTTTCTTCTTATTTAAACAGATAAACTTATTTTATACAAGATTAGAAATACAGTAAAATATAGATGAATAATTCAGTAACTTTTTTTTAAATAAGAAAATACACATTTATCGACTAAAATGCAATGCAATACCATTCACTTAGTGAACACTTGATACACTTTTATCAAAAGATTCATCTGCAGCTAATAAAATGCTTCCAACATCAACATGTGAAAAGCTTGAAAAGCTTCTGCTTGACTCAACATCAACACAGTGCAAGTGTCCAGTGTAGCCTATTTTTTGGATTAACTGGTTAATAATTGGATTGCAAAAGGTGCTTAACAGGAAATTACTTGTGGCTAAAGTTCTGGATACGTTTTTTTATAAATGCAACATGTAGAGATTGTTGTGCATTTTTAGCTCAATTACTGCTCTCATGGTGTTGTTCTTTTAGCAAATTACCTTTTTTTGAGTGTGTAGTCCAGTTAGCAATTTACCAATTACTAAATTAGTTGATGATTTCCCAGTAATTAGTTATCGTAGCTATTTTTATCAAATTTAGTATCGGTTTACAAAGGTTTGAAATATATAAAAAGATCATGTTTTGTTTGTTTTTTTTTAAACTCTAATTACTTTACAGTTTTAGACTTCAAAGACAAAACTGCTTTTCTTTTGGTAGGTCACAACCAAAAGGGCAAAAAAAATTACAGATTTTCCAAAAATCAAATTATTCATCTGTAAATTGAGTAAAGGAGACCGAGGTGTTTAATTTCCAAAAAGATATATTAAGTCCATGTGTTATTAAGTTAGAAAACTCTCCAGCACTCCTTGATGTTTAAAAATAAACTGAGGTTCAGATGATCAGCCCTCCCTGTGAACCTAAACAGATCAGACTAACTAGCCGGCGGTGGCGGCGGCGGCGGCGGCGGCCATGCAGGCGAGTCTGACAGCGGCTGCACAGTGAACGTCGGCTCACCCTCTGGCGGTTCGGTCATGGGTGGGGTTAGACAGTACATGTGGTAGCCTCGATCACAGTCGTCACAGAAGAGCAGCTGGTCCTGCAGAAAGAAAACATGACGTTCACTCACCGATCAAATCTGAACGCGAGTTAGAAAAGACTCGTAAAAAAGGTGGAAGAAAAAGTTTAAAATATGAACATTAAAACCATTTAATCCACAATCCAGGGCTGGTTTTAGGTTTTAGTTGTGCTTTGACATGCAAACAGACTGAAACCTTTTTATCGTCTCTGATAAGACAGAATGATCATCCAAACTGACCTTTTCCTTCTCTTACCATCAGGCTGCTGACGTTTACCAGATCGGCGCAAATGAAGGATGGGCCTAACTGTAAAGATAAACACTTCCTCTTTCCTAAATCTGCTTTTCAAAACAACAAACAATTTCGCATCCATCCTGCTGGGAAGAATCTCCTGAGAGTTCGTTAATCCATGGAAAAAAGCCTCTTTATCATTTAAGTTGTTTCTTGTGTAAATGAAGCCTGTAAATGTTTATGAGCCACACTATAACATCTAGCTCCTGAGGGTCAAATTATAAGATGTAGATGATTTTAAACAGCACAAAAAAAAGTAAATGTCACACACTTGCTCTAGACGCCTGTAACTGTCATTTATGAGAAAGATTTCTCAGAAATATTAGACACAAAGTTTCAGGGTTGAAAGAGACTCACGTCGTTCTCTGAGGTGCCGCACACGTTGCAGCATTTGCACTCGATGCACTGCCAGCGGTACGTCTTCACGGCCGCCATCATCACTGGAGTGAACTGCAGACACGTCGGGTGTCCTTCAACATGGATGGAGAGACGCTTAAATTAACTTAGATAAGTAACTCTGTGAAAAACAGGGCCAGAATCCGACCAAACATGATGTTACCGTTACTATAGTGAGAAAGGAAAGAGGCGGAGACTCATACCTGACCGTCCGCAGTCTGAGCAGGACACTAGCTCCTCTGATTGGCCCGTTTTTTGATTCAAGGTGGAGTCTCCCAGGCAGAAATCACAGTAATCGTTGGGCAGCGCCAGACCATTGGGACCCTTTTTGGTGGCTGGGCAAAAGAGAAAAAGTAAAGAAACGTATTCCTCGTGCATTAGAACTGAGATTAGACCCATAAGAACTGGCGCCACACATAAAGGTCACCAACATCAACGCTTAAGAAACAAACTACCTCAAGAATGGATATGATATTCCAACAAAGAAAACCAGAAGAAGAAAAAAAACACACCTTCTTCTCCCATTTTGATTCACAAATACATAACCAGTTCAGCACCATCTTTAAATCGTCATGACACTGAATCACAAAACTGACATATGAATCTGCAAACATGGCGTCACGTGCACAAAAAAACAAACCCAACAGCTATGAAATGGAATATTGTGTAGGAAAACAAAATGATTGAAAAAGTGCCAGATTTCCCAGCTATGCAAACATGTTTCAGTCAGGAACTTTCAGTCTCATCCACAATTTCAAATCATAAAAATTTTAAATCAAAGAAGGGGGAGGGAAAAAGCACACATCAACAACAACAACAACAACAACAAAAAGGAATGAGAGACTTCCCTTGCACCAACACACATGCTACAAGGCATGCAACCAAACCTCCCTCCTCTCTGTCTATCTGCCTCTGCACTGGAGGAGTGACTCACTCTTCTGCTCCTCAGGCTGGCGAGGAGTGGGTGGTGCCTCGATCTCCTCGTGGTCCTCGCCCTCCTCCTCTGCCAGGTGAGAGTGTGTATAGTGGTAGCTCAGGCCTGGGCGATTCTTGTAGCGCTTTCCACAGACTAATACACACACACACCGTCATACAAGAGTGTTATCGTGATACGGGCACCCTTACCAAAAATAAAAAATAAAAAACAGGGAACAACGTGGAGCCGAGCTGGAAGTTTGGCATTCATCACTCCCAAGAAAGCTTATGCTTCTTTTTCTGTCATTTCCACAAGGGGTCATTTCAGGCGGACACGCAGGTAGCAGGTAGGACAGCGAGCTGAAGCCAGAACCAAGTTACACAGCACACACACACACGCGCACACACAGAGCATCAGCTCAGAAAACACTGCTGCTTCCCTGTGGCGGGGTTTTTTTTTTTTTTTTTTTTTTTTTTTTTCAGATCGCGTCATGCACAGCAAAACGGCACGCCTCATTGTTTCAGGGGCGAAAAGCCTCTCCTGCTGACATGCACGGCTCAGACAGACGACCTGCTACTCACTGTCACAGGCGTACGGTTTGTCTCGCTCCTCCAGCGCCGCCGCCGCAGCCTCCGTCTTCTTCTTCCCATTCTTGTCGCTGCGGCCCTGAAGAAAAGTTCATTCGTTTCAAAAGTGAAATGAATTCACTCTGATTTAGTGATCTAATTGGAGATCACTAAAAACTAAATCACTAAACTGACTTGATTTTTAGCCAGCTCAAAGTAAACAAAGCAAACAGAAGATAGAGAGCATCTTCTTCTAAACCTGAGATTAGAAAAATAAAACTACAGAGTTTTTATTTCGTTACTTTGGGTTCACCATAATTTTGTCTTTACACTCACAAAAACATATTCACCCCTTAAACATTTTCACATTTTGTGCATTATACCCACAAACTTAGATCTATTTTATTTGGATGCATCATCTCAATGTTCTGGCTGCTTGACTAACACTTTTTCTTTTCACTCAACTTTCCATCAGTTTGAACTGAGCAGAAATTTTCTTTAGCAAAGACTTTTTGTGGCTTGCCTACCTTGTGGCGGGTCTCAGTAGACATAGAGACTTAACTTTATGTCTACTTTATTTCAACGTCTTTTGAAGATATTTTTCTGAAAATAAATATTTTAATCTCTTTTATGATAGTAAAAGCTGACACCAAGTTTCAATACCAATCCAACAGAAATCTATTTATTTATTTTTTCATCCCATACTTTTCTCTTAAATTGCACATCGTCGTTTTGAACGCTCACCTTGGATTTGCTCTTGCCTCGCCTTTTGGGAGTCTCATCTTCAAAGTCTTCGTCATCCAGATCATCCAAGTAATCATCGTGGTCGAGAACTCTCTGCTGTAAGAATCGGAATTAGCTCAAGGTTTCCTTCTTGCTCACGTGTCTGAACACATGTTCAGGTGTATTTTCTACCAAAATGCTTATCAGAGTTAGCCGTCTGGTTCTGACAGGTCTGGTCAGAAGTTTACATCTCAGTGGATTTAAAATGTTTCATTTATAATTTGAATCATTCTTTCTCCACGGTGGAATGATCATACAACAACCAACTTTGATGAATGTTAATCACAGATATTTGGCTGCACTGGTTTGATCATGTTCTGGATCTTTTATGGATTTTTGTGAATCAATTGCTACAAGCAATAGAAGTTTGTAGCAATAGCAAACTTTTGCCCCTGAAAAAAAAAAAGAAAGCATGAAAATATATTGGAATTTATGCTCATGATGAGTGTATGTAAACTTCTGACCGGATCTTTATCTCTCATGCTTTCCACATCAAAAAGTGATCATCTATTAAATTTAAAATCTTCATCATCTAATCACATCAGTGTTTGAAAGCTTTCAGCCTAACCTTACGAATGCGTCCAGAAGACGTGTGAGTGACCGCCGACGTGGCCGGCGGCTCCACAGTGGCCGGGTCGTCCTCAGGGGCGCGGACGTCAGACGCGCCGCTCCTCCTCTCCAGGGGTTCGCCTTTCAGCAGAGCTTCCAAGCTGCTGCCGTCCACCGTTCCCAAAGCCTCACGCTTCAGACCCAGCTCTAGATCTGCTGCATGATCCAGAAAAACAGGCATGAACCACACATGGAGTTGTTCATGAAAAGCTTCTGCGTTTTACTGTGCTTAAGGTTTTCCCAGAATTATTCAAATCTGACAACCCCTAAATGTGTCTATAGAGGGGGAAAAAGATATTTCACGAAAGCTTGTACCTGCTTTGAGAGGAGGGAAAGCCAAGCGCGGATCCTCAGGAGGATGGGAACGCCGTTTCTTCCTCCAACGTCGAGCGGGGTACGAGTACAGCTGTCCTGGAGCTATGCCTAATCATTCATTGGAAACAAAGGACACCAGGGGAATTGTTGGAATGTTCTCCTCATGCATTACTTTCAACAAACAAACATCAAATATGAGTCACAAAATAGTAAATGACTCTTCTTTCATCTTGAGTGGTAATTATTCACCTGCGCTCCTGTGCCTCTTCTCCATCCAGATGTAGCAGTTTGACTGTGCGACTCCAGTCTGAGAATCCAGGAAAGGCATGAGGATGCTGCGTTCTGCACAGAGACGGGCGTTGTAGCTGTGACACTGCTCCATGGCATCCCGGTAATACTGTTCTCCTAGGCTGAATTCAAAATGGAGGAGACGGACGGGTTAACAAACAAAAACCAGGAGAAACTTTTAAACTGCTGCTGACCATCATGTACTGCAGTCCAAATTCGTATTAAGGTTTGAAATGTTGTTTGCTTTTTTCTTATCTTATTACTCCAATTCAGGACATGTCAGGGGATATATATCATCCAGCCTGAAAGATAAGAATTTTTACATTTTATAACCAGGTTCAAATTAAATCCTTAAACTACAGATGCACTAGTCAATGGGTCAATTTTCACAATATCATAAAATGACTAAGAAAATCAGTCAGTTAAGTAACAAATTTGTAACAAATTATAAACTAAAAATACTGCCAATCTTGCACAATTTTCAAAGTCAAAATTAATTACCAGTTTATACCAATTCACAGCACATACCATGTCCAAGTACTTTATATGACAAATAGACACTATTCATATTGAGTTATAAAGAAAAACAAAATCGAATCAATCCCATTTCTAATAGCACAGCCCAGGTTTATTGACAAATTCAATTCAATTAAGTCATGCTACTAATTTTATCATAACACACCGGTTAAATGAAAAGCGTATTTGATAGAGAAGATCTTCTCACTCACTGGAGTTCATGTGATCTCGCCTGATTAGTGTAATTTTACCACATTAGTGGGAATACAACAGTTCTCTTTGAAGTAGCAGCAGCCTGAGGACAAGGGTCGCTTTCTTCATAAAGCCAGTCTTCACTCACTCCCAGTTTTCCCCCTAAAAACAGGCTGCTGCATCCGTGTTTTACTGTACTTCCAGTCTTTGGCTATTTATTTAAAGTCACACTTATTTATAGGATACGCAATGCGTCTCGTGGTTTCAAAGTAAAAGCCAGCATTTACAGTAGAGACGGACTGCTGCCAGAACAAAAGGTTGATTGTTAGCAACAAAGCGCCCGCCAATCGGACAGTTTATTGAAGAATTAAGTCGTCTCTTCATCCCGAATAAGCGGTCTAAGTCCTTGCGGAATCACTATTTGTAAAATCACTGTAAACAGACCCGCAACTGATGGAGTTAGACCCAAACGCTGCCTTCACAATGAGCTCAGCTCCTTTCTAACTGCCCAAAGCTAGAAAAGCTAACCATAGCACAAAGATAACGTAATTCTCTTGGGACAATTTTTGTATTGAACAACAGGAAAGACCGTGGGAAAATACGGCAAGCTCAGCTGTAAAACGATAACCAACCAAATGAAAACGACTCTCAGTGTGGGTTGTCTTTACACTCTTACAACAAATAAAGGTAAACTTACACTTTCACAACACTGTCGACGGCCGCCGCCATATTTGCTTATTGCGGTTGTGTGAAGTGCCACTGCGCCTGCGCACAGACGTTAGCGACCGTTATTACCTCCCACAATGAAAATACATGCGACGCACTTTCGTCGAATGCGTGTGTGTGTGTGTGTGTGTGTGTGTGTGTGTGTGTGTGTGTGTGTGTGTGTGTGTGTGTGTGTGTGTGTGTGTACAATTGGTTTATATATTCATATGAAAAATTATATAACCCAACTTGTATCAAATTTTATATCAGTACATGAAAGAGAATCAATAAGTATGGAATCCAATTTCAACCACAGTCTAGTGTGTAAATTCTGACTTTTAGTGTGAGATACTTTCTCATATCTTTAGAATTATTATTTCCTGAACATTACCACTAAAACTCAAATGACATAAAATGTGGACAACGAACACTAGAGGGCAGCATCACGATTACCTGTAGTGCCAGAGTCCAGAAGAAAAAGAAGAAGAAGAAGAGCCGGAAGCAAAAATAGGTAGACTGGCGAGCTGAGATATGTTTGTCATTTTATAGAAATAAGTTTTTCTTTGCATTTTAATTATCACAACAAGGTAAGACGATTCAATTGATGTTACTCCCCAGTCTATTAAAATATAAATACTCTTGGAGATAGGGTTTGAGGAGCCGAAGCTAGCATGTGAACACTAACTCAGCTGTAACAGCAAACTGTTAAAATCCGTTAAGGTTTTCTTTTACTGGTTACGGGGAAAATAACCCGGATTGAAATGATTAAAGGAACCTAAACGGACGATTTGTTCACACACACACACACACACACTCTCTCTCTCTCTCTTGTTCTCTCTGTGTCTGTCTCTCTCACGTGTACATATGCATTCTGCTTGAATTACATTTTTACTGTTTCCTTTTTACGTTATCATGATTCAATACCAATATTATGCTATTGGAATTAACTGGTGCAGTGCACTTCCCAGATTGGGAGTGGGTATGTTTTAATTGCGGTTAAGGTGTCATGAATTAATGCAGTGATAGATTTTTACCCAAAAAGACGGGAAGGAATGTTTAAAGGTGACTTATTTTCACTTTAGTTTACAGTATTGTTTTTCTTTTCCTTTGATACATTTTGTATGTATTGACTGTATCTTGATTGGGCAGAACAATAAGAGTATATTATAGAGGAGTGATAAGATTTATTTATTTTTTTCTTTAAACTAAGTGCTATGATCACACAATATTATTGGTGACAAAAAGAAATAAAATAAAACTTTAGTTTAATGATTGTCTATTTCTCTTTACAGAAAGTGATTAATCACATTTCTCCTCCTCCTCTCACAGCTGACCAGCAGCACAGCAGAGATGGAGGCTTTTGGAGCAGATGATAATCCTGATGTGGAGGGGGCAGTGGCAGCAGAAGCGGGTCCTGCTGGACACAGGGAGACTTCTGCCAAGCCCGTTTCGGTTTTGCTGGAAGAAGCATTCCAGTTCAAAACCAAAGGAAATGCTTTCTACAAGCAGAAAAACATTCGCTCTGCCATTGGTCATTACCACCGCGCCCTGCTGGTGCTCCGAGGCCTCGACTCCACTGTGATGGCACCAGTGAAAGGGTTTGGACCTGAGAAACCTCCTCTCTCACTGGAACAGGAGGCTTTACTTAGAAACATACAAGTTGACTGCTACAACAACCTAGCTGGTATATAAACATCAGGACTAAATAAAGCCAGTAGCTGCTCCAGGTTCAGCGTTTCAGCTGGAGAGGTGGATGTATATTTGAAGCCCTTTTGTGTCTTTTAGCCTGTTTGCTGCAGAAACAGAAGGTGGATTCCACTCGGGTCCTGGAGTACAGCCTGCGGGTGCTGCAGTGGCAGCCAGGAAACGTCAAGGCGCTGTACCGGGCGGGGGTGGCCACTCTGGAGATGGGAGACGCACAGACAGCCAAACAATACCTCACCCAGGTCTGCAAAGAGCAACCAAATGGTAGGAATGGAGTCATGGTGGGACATTCAACCACAGCAGCTTTAGAACTATATCTGATGAATGATCAGTTATCGATAAAAATCAGCACTTTAGAGTGGGTTAGGATGACACAAGAGACACTAAACAGGGTTTTCTCTATTACATGACTGCATTAAAATTAATAAAGCATGCAGACGTAATGCTTACTAATACACAAAAAAAAGCTCCGGCTTAAATAAAGAAAATCTAAGATCCATTCACTAAAACAAAAAGCTAATTTCATTGAGAGACTGGGTAGATGTGAAGAGAATAAAAATACTTCAATGAGGACAAGAGAGAATGGCCACAGAAATAAAATAATTAACCTGATTCTTTAGCTTTTAACTCTATGTAGTGGAAGTTTAGTCATGACTTCACCTCATTAACCAATGCCAAATAAAAGTACTGGTTTAAAATGCTTGCTCTATCTTATATTTACCATCTTAAACCTTACAAGTAAACAGTTCTATCAACTTAGAATTTTTAGCCATAAAGGGTATATTTTCATACTCGAACCAAACTGGAGGAATTAAAATTCGATCAGATTAATGCTTGCTAGTTTTTTGTCTTATTTCTTCTGATGAAAGTAAACTAAAAGCTGACCTTATCCAAGAAAGGGATTTTTTTTAGTTGCAGTCGAAAGCCAGTAAGGTGTTATATCCAGTGCTCTTCAAAAGTATTCGTAGCCCTCAAACTTTTTCACAAGTTTTTTAGAGATGCATAGTGGCGTTAAGATTGGAATCAGCCAATAACATGGCTGCTATAAACAACCAATCTTTATTTCCATCTTGTTGCTGTTTGTGTCTCTGGAGTCTGGTCATGTGATAGTGATGCAGCAAAGGATTGTGGGTTATTTAACTAAAGATGAGAAGCAATGTCAGTGTTGTAGCCAATGTATGTTTTTCCTTCGCCTTCATATTTATGTGCTAGTTTGTGTTGGTTTTGAACATTAAATTCCTATAAAATGCCTGAAATTCATGTTGTGTTACAGATAGCAATGTAAAGAAATTCAAGCAAATACTTTTCCTCGACTATAAATTAAAAAATACAAGTAATTTACACACTTAATTTAAATAAAAAAAAATTACAGTAATAAAAAAAAATCATGGTTTGAATTCAATCATTGTTTTGACTGATTTGATTTCACCGGATGTTTGGTCTAATTTTGTCTTGTGGGATAACGTAGAGCATGCTGAAACTGCTTTTATTTTCTCCCACAGATGCTAATGTGAGGAAGCACCTGCAGAGGGCAGAGGAGAAGCTAAACCGGGAGCTGCAGAAAGAGAGAGCCATGTATCAGGGCATGTTCTCCTCCAGCTCAAAGGACGGCACAGCGGAGAGGGTTAACCCCCCAAACAGAGCCGGTGACGGAGTTTAGACGGACTCAGTGTGCCAAACGAAACCTCAACCTCAGACAGGACCACCTGAGAGGAAAATACACACTTGTTGAAAAGTAATGCTGACAGGTTTTTGAGTTTGAAGGAGAAATAGGAATGTTAAGGTTTCGGCAGATTACAGACCGCTGGGAAGCAACGAGCAGGACAGTAAACATGTCACGGCTGAAAATAGAAAGAAGAGGACAGAAGAGTTAGTTTCCTAGCAACATGAAAATGAAGAAAGTCAAGTAATCTGTGCTCATGAACGTCAAAGTGACTCTTTATGCACTACCAAAAGGCCTCTATGATTGTCTCTTCAGTAATAGGAATGTTGGTTTTTGAGTTTTCCAGAATTTTTTATTTTATTTAAAAATCTAGTTTGTCTCTTTAAATAAAATGCACATATTTTAGACACACATCATTTATCAGCTTATTTTATTTCTCATATGCCACAAATTATTCTCATACAACTCTTCATTATTTTAATAATTCAATATTCATTTCAAAGTCCTGAGCAAAATATCAAGTTAAAGAGTATTTGCTTGGGTTTGGTCATCATCTGGCCAATGTGATTGTACTTCAGAGGCTGTATTGCCAATTATTAAAGAATATCACATCCTCACAACAGCTATTATCACTGAACGAGTCACAGAGCAGCATGCAGAGCGGGGAGTATGTGTGCACACATTCATTCTCATGGTTACAGGGGAGTTGGGGTATTATGCAACTAAGCTTTTTATAGCTAGTAGAGTTAATATTCAGAATGATAAAACTGAACCACAAAAGCTTCCCAGAGTTGATTTTTTTTCATCTGATTTTGTTGAAACATCAAAACGCTCCAGTAAAAACACATATTTAAAATATTGGGTATTTCCTCCATTGCATTGTTTTAAAAAAAAAAAAAAAAAAAAAGTTATTTGGTCAGTATTCACAAACATGAATTGGTTATTCAGACAAATCTGGGCGAAGATGCATTAATATTTTTATTGCAGTAGCACAGTTCTATTCTAAAAGATAAGAAAAAAATTATTTAATGTGATTTACTTTTTTAAGTAATTAGGTTAACTTATGGTACTTTTTGTAAATCATCTCTGAATTTAAACAATATTACTTTTAGACAGAAGTTTACAGTTTGAAACTTAAAGGTTTGTTAAAATCAGTGCCAGTACATTTGTTGGTTTCCCTAAAAATCAATTAAATTTAAGCATATATCATTTTGTACTAATTTTTATTTTATGCTGATCAAATGTTCTAAGAGCCTCTTAATGCAAATGCATCACCTATTTTTCTAAATCATAAACACAAAATGTTTTGTGAATTTTTTTATTTATTTTACCGGCTCAACAACTTAATCTTGCAATATTTTTGTGAAAATTATTAGAATGAAAACATAAGAATAGTTTTATGGGTTTGTTTTATTAAAGGAAAGCCATTAAGTTTCCAAATATCTTTGGTAGTTTCACTGACTTTTACTTTCTGAACTGTTCTCAGCAAAAAGGAAAAGATTTGGGAAACTTTTGTTTTATTTAGTCAAATCAACTAAATGCAGGTTTGGGTGAAGCCAGGTATGCTTTGGAGTTAAAGTCACTGAAAAATTACTAAATAGAAAGCAAAAATTGTGATATATAATCTTTGTGTTGTTACTAATGTTCCCCATTAAAATACATACATTTGTCCAAACATTTGTTCAATTTTAAAACGAAGTCGATCTGTATCAACTGCCTAAAATAGCCGGACAAATATGCATCTTTCTTCTCCAATAAATATATTAAATTTAAATGTTTGGTGTGAAATTGTGCTGCTGCAATAAATTTTACTCACCGTTACCAGGAGTCCCAACAAATAAGTTTACTGATCCAAAACACAAGCTGTTTTCGTTTACCATATAATTGTGCAATTTGACATTTTAAAAATAAATTTGCTTAATGGAAACACGTCAATTTCGAACAAACTCATTTGTTGATAAGTTTTGCCGCTACGATATGGTGTTTTTTTTGTTTTTTTTTTTGGTTGTATCTAAAATGGTTTATCTCACAAAACTGAACTAGATAGCTTATTTGCGTCACACAAGTCACATGATCAAAAACCGGATGTTGCCACCGGTGCAAACCACGAAGAAGAAGAAGAAGAAGAGGAAGTGGTTGGATGATCAAGGTGCGGGAGGTTTTTTAATGACTTATGTGAACAAACTTATCCATGTGTGATTTTAATTGCCTTTCTTATTTAGTGGAATAAATAAGAAAGAGATTGTGTTTTTTTGACATTCTCGAACATTTATAATGGAAACGCAGCTACAAAGTAACCCATTAGCATTTTGTCGCTTTTTCCTTTAGTTTGTGAGGATATCAGAAGTGGCAATATGGTTCAAATTTACCAGATTATTAGTAGAAGGAATGAAGATATTGTAATGGCAAGTTGGAAAGACTATGTGCCAGAGAGGATCTTTCATGTAGATCCTAAAGGCAGCATCAGAGATCTGAATAATTAACAAACAAAGCTAGATGGCACTTCCTTTACATCAGATATAATACTAAGCACAAACGGTGTTTTGAATGTAACATGAGGTTTGTTGGCTGTACAAGTGTCACTTCTTGGATGGCTTTCGTTTGAGACTAAGAGACCTCATGGAGCCGAACACCTTCCTCCCCAGATCCCTCAGTGACCGAGAGCGCTGCAGCGGCAGCCGTGGAGGAGGGGAAGGGGAAAACGACGGCGAGGACAGAGACGAGAGCGACTGGCAGCTGCCCTCCAGGCTCTGGGAGCGAGACAGGTTGAAGAGGCTGGCAGTGGAGGACAGCCGTTTGTGCTCCTCCGTAGCTCTCAGCAGTCTGACGCCTTCGTCTCTGCTTGTGCCGCCCTGCGCCACGTCGAAGGAGGAGACCCAGTGGCCCCTCTTCGCCAGCTCCTCCCTGTGGCTCCGAGGCACCAGCAGACCCTGCGACTCACTCCTGAACAGAGCCCTCCTGGAGAGCCGGAGGCTGGAGCTGCGCCTCTCCCCGTCATCCTTCCCTCTCGACCTGGAGAAGACGGGGGAGTGATCAACCTTTGGCTTCCTGTCGGAAGATCCCTTGGGTCGTCGGTGCTCCCTCCTCCAGCTTCCGATGTTCCCCCTGCTCCAGCCATATCCATACTCGGCTCTGTCCATCTCCTCCTTCTCGGTCTCAGACTCTTTCCTCCACAATCGTCCCTCAAAGCCCCTCCATAGTTTGCTGGAGGACTTCCTGGGTGTGTGGGGCGCCTCCTCAGCCCAAACGGAGCTGTAGTCCTCTCTCCTGGCGTAGCTGCTCACAGTAGCGGCCCTAACCAGCTTATGGGAGGCGTGTTTCCCCCTGTAGAGCCCGTCTCTCTCCACCTTCTTCCACCTCCCCCCACCCTCACCTCCTCCCCCACTATGTCGGAGCGAGCCACCTCTTGGTTGGAGTCCTCCTTGCTCCCAAGACGAGGTTCGGTTGTTGTGTGGCAGGGAGCACTGGAAAGGGGAATCCCGTCGGAAAACCGAGAGCGGGGTGGCCCCCATTGGTGATGGCTTGAGGGGGCGAGGAGGAGAGCGAGCCCTTGGGGTGGGGTGTGAAGCTGGGGAGGAGGCTGTGGAGGAGGGAAGATCAGACGGAGAAGGGATGTGCTGGTAGTGGCATTGTGAGGAATACTGAGGCGGGGGAGGGATGTGGATGGACTGGTATGGGTGAATGGGACTGTTGGAGTGTGAGAGAGGAGGGGTGAGGCTGGACTGAGACTGGGGGGAGTGGGTGACACTGAGGGAGAGCTGGATCGGCCGCTGTGGGGTGGTTTCCATCAGCCTGCCGTAGTCGAGCAATGGATCCCTCTGTGGAGTCAGGTGAGTTTTACTGTGGCTCCTCACCGCACCCGCAGGATCCGTTTGGAAGCAGTCGATATCCAGCTCCACGCCTTGCTCCATCAGTCCCACCACCACGGCCCGAGACAGACCCGAGAGGCGCGAGATCTCCCCCACCATGGGGGAGTCTTCGCTCAGCTTGGGACTGGAGCAGGACTCTTGGATCAAGCTGCTGCGCTGAGATCCAGGAGCCGATCCCGTGTTTGACACAAAAACTGGCTGTCCCACCTCAGGCGGCGCGCCGGTGCTCCAATCCAACGAGCGACAGAAGGAAGACGACCCAAACCCGGGAGTGGCTCCCGAGCTCTGCGGGACCTCCAGGGAACTGCGGTGGCTCAGACTGCTCGGACAAGTTGAGATCCGAGAACGAGACCTGATTCCTGGGGTGGGAGTGGCAGATGACAGAGTCTTGCAAGACGCAGCCGAAGTCATGTTTACATCACTGTTTATGGCTCCACTGCTGCTGTTGTTGCCTGTGTCGGCGGGTCCGCGGTTAGAGTTCAACCCTGGAGCTAGGTTCAAGTTGAGGTTGAGATGCAGATTGATGCTTAAATCTTCTCCGGTCGCTGAAGGGAGATTACCCAGGTTGATTGAATTCCTGGTGGCCTTTTTCCCCATAGCGCTGAGGCTGACTCTGGCCGAGTTTCCCAGCAGGGACTTGCAAGGAATGGCGCTTCCACCCGGCTGGGTGGAGGGTGTATTGCGGCTCTCAAAGGCAGATAGAGATTGGGTGGAGCCGTGACTTTTTCCAGGAGTACAAGGACCTCTCTGCGGGATTGGAGCAGGAGCAGCAGGTGACGTGAGATCGGAAGTGGAGGAGTTCACCCGCTGGTGGTACTGGCAAGCCAGCCGAGCGATGTACTGCTCTAGGTGGGTGACAGAGGCCGGAGTGGGAGGCTGCTGAGGCAGGAGAGGGGCAGTGTTAGGGTTCTCTTCTGCCGTCTCATCGTCCTGGACTCCTTCAGAAGTTGTGGAGGATGATTGTTCTTGGTTCAGGGAGGTAAAGAGGGGGCTCTGGAGAGCAACGGCGTGCAGCGGGCTTGGATATGAGTAGACCTCTTTGGTTCGACGAGACACCAGGTCTGTGCAGTAGCAGGGGTCCAACTGGGGCTTCAGCTGCACAGAGGAGGGGGATGAAGAGGGATTTAGAAGGGGGATGATGAAGGAAACCAGGGAGTCACCGACCACCGTGCAAAGGTCAGACAGAAAGCTGAGACCAGAGGCATCAATCTCCTGAACAGCTGTAAAGACAAGAAGAAAAACATGAATAAATACAGTTTTATAGTTTTCAGTTAAATCATCCAGGTTGTAGCAGATATAAGCTTGCAATAACTATTACATTAAAACAGACTTCAATGTAGATTGAGATTTTATGTGATGGACCAACATAAAGTTGAGAATTAATGTAGTGACAGAAAAATTTACCCTACTTTCCTCTGATACCCCTAAAAAACGTCAGTGCAACAACTCACCTCAGAAGCCTCTTAGCTAGCAAAAGACAAATCTATTTTCTGTGAAAGCCTGAGGTTTGCTAGAGAACAGGTGGGAGAGTCTTCAAACATTACAATTATGGCTGAAACGATTAATCGGATTAATCGTGACGAATCCAATTTAGTAACTGATTAATTGTTAACTGGAGAATACAAACTAAAACATCTCATTTGCTGAAAGAACAACACACTGAGTAATTGAGCCAAAACATTTTAGCTGCAGATGTATCATTTGCTATAAATGATCAAGCATACCCTAAAAAAATACTTTATTGTATTTTAAACAATAATATGTTTATTTTATTATTTAAAAAGTATCTGAGTTATTAATTTGTATGGAAAGTCTTAAGTGGTTAAATAAAAAAAAAGTGTCCATTTTTTTTTGTCACGTTTATTGATTAACAGTGGAAATAATCAGTAGAATAATCGATTACTACACTACTTTGTGTTTGCCTATCACATAAAAAGGCCAAGGACCATGGATACTTTTGCAAGACCATGTAAAAGTTCACCTGGATCATCTGGAGCAGGTGCAGTCGGATCCTCTGCTGGTTCGGTTTCCTCTGGGCTGCCGTCCGTCGCAGGCTGCTGCAGCTGCACTACACCTTCTGACCACAGGGTGTCAGTGTTGTCAGCAGAAGCAGGAACTTGTTCCCACGACTTTGGGGGTCTGGCAGGGGTCACCGGTGCAACATGGGCAGCTTCACTGGACACGGAGTAGCTGGAGTCCGACAGAGAGCTCCCACTTACAGAGTAGAAACCTTAAAAATAGAAAAAGGCCGTTTTTACCAGCGTAGGTTTAATTTTTAGTTAAAAATGCATCACCTCTAGATACCGAAACATTATTAAAATTCCAGCAGAAGGGTGTGCACTGACTGCTTAACTAAGAAGTGTAAGAGAGTGCCAGTGTTTATGACTTTTTAAACAGTTTGACAAAGACAGTAAAAAAAAAAAAAGTAGAAACTGAACAAGTCAGGGCCAAGTCACCCAGAGTTCAAGTAAATAAACCTAAAGAAAGATTGTGGTTAATGTTTAATGGGAAATCTCTCACTTATACCAGAAGGTGACAAATCGTTGGTCATTATCTCCCACTTCTGCGTCCGACGGGGTGTGTGTTTTGGGTGTGTATTTACCTGAACTGGGTCTGGAGTCGCTGTCCAGGTGAACCACGCTGCTGGAGTCCGGGGTCGGAGGGGAGAGGATATCTGAGGAGGCGTCCCAGGAGAGAGTGGACCACCGGGAGTTACTCCCCCTGCCAGATGAGGACTGGACGGTCACATCCCCCGAATTACAGAGACACTCCTCTGGACTGCTCTGACAGCCGGACCCCATTGTGTTTGAGGGGAAGGCAGCCTGAAAAAAAACAACAAAAAAAACAAAACAAAATGAGATTAGTTGCTTCGAAGGAGCCAGGCTGTCTTGTAATCTTTTAAAGTGGTCCTAATCAATAGTTGTTCAGGCGTTTTGAAACTTTTTTTTCTCCTGCTTTTGCCCTCATTTTCTGATCTGAACCATGACAACATATATTGCAACTTGTGCTCAGGAAGCTGAAGAAAGAAGTGTGAGACCTGAGGAAGTTTTTAGTACAAACGTACACCCAACAAAAAGCAGTTTAACTTTAAATAAAATTCACTTTTCAATTCCTTTTGACCCATTTAGGCACCAGAAAAAGCTTTAAAATGTTTTAAAATTTTAAAGGGCCACTGTGCAAGTCAGAGCGGAGACTTGGTGCTAAAGAAGAAACACTCTCAATTAAATTAGTGTTCACATGCAGCTGGCTGTACTCTTTATAGTGCTCCCTATCAGCATCCAAGATAATTGGATGTGTCATCTTCCCATGAAAACTGGTTCAAACATGCCCCTACATTTAGATGTCAGGCAGCTTTTTACACACACATTAAGAGCCTCGTCTCTAGAGAAATACGAAATCAGCTTTTCACACAGTACAACAAATAAAAATCAGCAGGATTAAATAACATAGTGCCTTGCAAATGTATGAGTCCCTGAAACAGTTTTAGAAAGAGCAAACACGTGAAAGGAAGAACTCTGGTCAGCAAAACTGTTTTATTTTGACCAGCAAACATTACGTATTATGGAAATCTAACACACCATCTTCACTGTAAAACACAGAGGTGACAGCATCATGCTGAGGGGATGCAGCCAGAAGTTGATGTTGACATTGCATGAATATATATATATTTTAATTTTCTGATCTTTTTTGTTTTTTCAGATAAAAAAATGATCTGAAATCTTTTACCAATTTCATATAATTTGTAAAAGAGGAAAAAAAGAAACTGGAAGCCATGTACAGTTTTCCCTTTACTTCATATTTTATATTTGTTGTGCGTCAACTATGTGAAATTACAATAAAATACGCTGAAAAAGAAAATTATTGACCACTACAGACAAAAAAAAAACCCAATTTGAATTAAGTAGGACTATTTGGAAACAATTGGAGCGCCATCAGGAGTAGAAAATATAACGATCACCCTGAGAAACTTCAGTAAATAAAGACAAAACTGAAACTGACTAATTTCTGCTTTATCTTTTGAGACTTTACCAGAAAACAAACCGAAACCCTCCTCAACTATTTAATGAGCTCACTTTGCATGTCGATACGGTTCAGAGACGCACAGATCTGTGAGAAGAGACGTGTAGGACCATGTCTCCGATGAGGTCACTCCACTCTGAGCAGAACAAGCAGGAATAACAGCTGTCAGGTTAGCAAAGTGCCTCCATTTACCAGATTAGTAATAGCTCACTAGAGTAAACCCCCTCACCCTCCAAATCCCCGACCCGGCCCTCCAGGAGACCAGGCAGGAGCGGCGGGATGAGTCCGATCGAGCCCAAACAAGAGCAACACTGTGAGTGGTTACTGAGGAAACAATACAGGTAGTGACTCACTGCTGGGGTGACAGGAGACGAGGGGCGGGTGTGGGTGTGTGGGGGGGTTTCAGCAGATAATGGGAGAGGACAGATGATGTAACAAAGAGCAGTCAGAGCCGGCAGAAGGGAAGGAGGAGGGGATGGACGGGGAAAAGTGGGTGAAAGAATGTCAGCCTCTGATCCAGCTCAGGTTTACCCCCCTCTCCTCTTATCACTTTGCTAACAGCTCTTTACGTTTCTCGTGGGTGACCAAAACGAGTGCGAGAGACATGAAAAAAACAAAAAGAGAAATAGCAGAGTGAGTCACTGAGTGAGTGAAGACAGAGGAGGGACGGACGGAGGGAGGGAGGGAAGAAGCGGTTGCCGGGCGAGGAGAGAAGGGCATCTTGAAGGAGCCCCACCTCCCCCCCACGCTCCCTTCGACAAATAATCCCCGCCGCTGCCGCCACCATCTCACCCACTTCTCTAATATCCTCAGAGCCCGCTGCCCCCGACTCACCATAGCTACGGCTCTCCAACTCTTGCTCGCTTCGCCTCCCACACAGACTCGGAGCCGCACAACACGCAGGCCCGAAATATTTCCCTTATCCTGAACCTGGATCCGCGCGCTCCCTCCCATCCGAGCCATGAACGCACATCTGAGCCTGCGTTCTGGGTTGCTTTAACCCAAGTTTCAGCAAAAGAACCCATTAGCATCTGCACAAAAACCACCCTGACATCATAATGCTTTGCACATTATGGGGTAGGCCTATAGTCTTACACAGTGATCAGATTATAAGACAGCAGAGGGATAGGAGGTCAGCGCTCAGCTCTGTAATATGATATTGCTCCATGTGAGGGAGGAGCTCAGCTCCCCGTTGGAGCAATTTGCAGAAAATGCGCGGGTCGATTGGACAATAACGCAGCTGCACATGCAATTCACCTCCTCCTAACAGGTGCGTGACGTCACCAGCGGCACAGCCTGAAGAAGAGTGATCACAACGATGATGATGATGATGCTGTCGCAGGGCGGAGAGCCTTTTTTTTTTCTTGTTGTAACTTCCATGCAGCGTGTTATTTATTGTTTCATGCATTATTAATGTCAGATTGGAATATAAAGGCGGCCCACGCCGCGTTTCTGCGTTCAGGCTGCAGATGGGGAACCTGCAAGGATCAACGTTTCAGAGCTGCTCTGTTAGCTGCAGAGACTCCCTTCCAAAAACCCCCAGAGGCAAAAAAAAATGAGAGACAAAAGACGTCTCACTCCACAAGTCAGAGTAACGTCCCTCCCATGTAAGGGGACGCTCTCCAATTCCTTGTTTTAGGACACAAAACCCTCAATAGAAGCATAATTGTGAGATGGGGCTTTATCCCGCAATTATCCCTATAACTGGTTTATTGTCTTGATTAAATGTTGAACATTAAAATCATTTGCTCCAATTTCACTCATATTATATATATAAAAAAGAAAATGCTATAAACTCTTGAAAACCTGAGGAAAATACCTGGCTAGAGATACTTTAATAAGATATTAACACGATTTGTGTGCATTTTTCCCAACAAAGTGCAACGCTAATAATTCACAATAATTTCTGCGTGCAAAGTCAAGAAATATGTTAAAGAAAATTAATAAACGCAAGCAAAAACAAGGCAGTGAGGTCAGAATAGCGAAACACATCAGTGTAATTATTATGAAGATTATATGCTGATTTATCCAGCACGGAGGATGAAGTCAGGTTAAAACTGGCTTCAGTAGCTTTTACTCAGTCGGCCTGGCAGTGAGATGTGCTCAGGAAAGAAATTGATTCATTTATAAGGCTTTTGTAAACTACTGAAAGAATGGCTTGCTGATTTAAACTCCTGTCAACACTAAAGAAACTGTATCTGTTGTGTTGTATTGCTTATTTTTATGGTATTGTCTCTATTTTCTAGGCAGTAATGTTTCGTTGTCTTTTTCTGTTTAGTCCAGTCTCATGTCTGTGTGTTTGTCTCATATTTGTTTGCTTTTTTACCATCATAGTCAGAGGACCATAGGTGAAAAACTCATTATTGTGGGTAAAAATAAAGAGCATTTCTAGACAGTAGTTACAGCTTCACTTAATAATAAAAGATATGGATGGCAACAAATGTTTTCAAATCTTAAAACCGTAGGAAATTATTCATTTTCTGTTTTGAGAAACTTTATGCTCACAAACAAAGCCTGCAGTTCATGCAAGATTTTTGTTGCCACATTAGCTTTGCAATTTAACTTCAAGGTCTCATTTCTTTTAGACATACAGAAACAAAAAGTGTTTCCAGAAGAGAGACTGCTTTAAAGGAAAAGTTCGTCCTTCTCACTTTCAGAAATCTAACCCAATTCTCCTCCAGCAACGGGGGGAAAACATCAGTATTGACCTTTAACCTTTGGAATCTCAGAGCCACACATCCATTTGACATATTTCCTTCAGAAAAGAAAAACAAATTGTTTTTTGTGTTTACAACAAAAAGGTAGATTTACTCTGCTGCCCTATATCATCATATATGTGTTTATTGTGTTTTACAGAGAGATGCTTCCTGCAAGTTTATTTTCAGTCTGTATGCCTTTTATATTTTGGTTGATTTTTATTTTTAGGTTTTCTGCTTCTAGATTTAAGATTTACCCTTTAAAATGAGTGAATTTATTATAGGTGGACGCATCCCCTTTTCATCCAATGCAAATTAAGAGAGACTCTGCAGCGTGTTCCCTTCATCTCTCTGTTTTATCTTCGGAGGGAACGCTTATTTTTGCACACAGAAAAGCAACAATGAGGATTCCAACTCGGCCTTGACACCCATTTCAAAGACGAGAAGAGCTGCTTCAAGCTGCTATCAAGTGAGAAAAAGTCAAAAGATAAGAAGAAGCATGTTTCAGTGACAAAGCGCACATTTCCTTCCTTCAGCCAGCGTTGTTTTGGAACAAAGTTATTCTTCTGGAAGATCTATCTCAGACCAAAACCCTGGAGTAAATAAGATTCTTTTGAAAACCAAACCCACAGATTACAACATATAGTAAATGACAGAGACAAATCTGCCACCGCTGCACTTTAAATCTTCCTTTTTCTCTGTAATTTCTTTTCACCTAATTATGGTCCTCCCTTGCAACAATTACAACTGTTTTTATTCCCGTTTATGCAAACGTTGCATAGATGTAAGGAAAGGGCCTGACGGGGGCAAAGGGCAGAGAGCCAGGCCGCTCTGCCCGGCCAGCAGCTCCCCCTTCGGAGGTGAGAATGAGAGCTGCTGCCCGGCCTCCCCGCAGGATCCCTCCGCACCACAGGCGGGGAGGGAGGGGGAACCACGGAGAAGATGTTGGCTGGTGGGTGGCGAGGAAGGCTGCACAGAAGGAGACGAGCTTCCATCCAGATGCCCACTCTCAGACCTCGCACTGTTCAGAAATCAAGCTTCGAGATGCGACTTTATCGTACCGTTGCGGCCACAAGCAGCGCTCTGCAGAGGAGATCTCGTGTTTATATGTATCAGTATTCTGCAGGCTGCTGACTAATGCGACTCACGGTGTAATAACAGTTTGTTCAAAGTGACCGTGATGAAGTATCAGATGCTCAGAGTAACGGCGAGATGGTATTTATTGTAGCCACCGGTGGCTGATTCCATATCTAAAAAGAGAAACCTGCAAACACGGAGCGGCGCTGTAATGTCATTGCTTTGTCAGATCCAGAGATAATCCGGAGATAATCCATGACGAACTGATCCACCACATCCACTGCTGTCTAATTGTATCCTCTCTGAGGTTCAGCCACAAAGACGACGGCCCTCACGGTGAATTTTGTCGTGAACAGGAATATTCCTGCATGGAGATCTTTTCACAGAACTCGGCCACTTTGCAGAACAGGAAGTTCCCAAAGCGAGAAAAGGAAAAAGTGAATTTATTACTGATTAATCTGCCTAAGCTGCAGCTAAAAAAAAAAAAAAAGAAATGTTTGGATTTTTGTCCTGGGAATTAATCGATTGCTGGAAACAATCCAGAGGTTTTTCCTCCAAAGCAGCGCAGCGATACGCTTTCTGTCCAACACGGTGAACTCAGAACAAACATAAATCGATGTATTCCTGTTTTTGCCAAGTCATCCATTTTTAAAAGAAGAAAATCACAAAACAAAAAAAGGCAACAGCATTTTATAACCATACAGTAAATCCAGTAGAAGTTACTTTTAAAAAGCTCTTACTGATTAAAAAAAAACATAAAAATGCATTTTCTAAAGCCAAGCATCAATAATTTCCTTTCAGCTACAAAATATGAGTAAAATATGCAAATGTGATATTACTGCTGAGGATATCTGTTGCAAATATCCCATGTTTCTCACTTATCTCTATCTTTTCTGTTATCATGAGGTTCTCATCGCTCTCCATGACCTTTAACGTTAATAAATCTGTGTCAAGTGTGGGCAAACAGGGCAGCGAAAGTCCATCCAACTGCAGAGCACGAACACACGGCACACAGAAATAACTTAACAGATATCTACCAAAGCTTTGTGGCTGCAATCTGATATTGTGATTCAGCATATTGTACCTTTGAATACCTACTTATTTTTTATTTTAGATTAAAAATGAGATGTTTGCGATGGCATCAAGAAATCAACCAAAAGTCAAATTTTTTTTAACATTTTACAGACTACGTCTCCGTATTTTTAACTGGAGGTTTTCCTGCAAAAATCCACCATCATCTTTCCGTCATCAGCTAAATTGATGTCTGTAATAATTTACTGATCCATGGACAGATTCCTGTCCTACATTGTCCTCATTCTCAACACGAAAACAGCAGCATTTATTCCAGGCCGAGGTTTGGAGGAAAAGGGAAACAATTTAACATTTTTATGCAACAAGAAAACAGAGCAAAACTATGAAGTTCACGGAAAATGATATTGTTTTTCAAAACAAAACATTGTTTTCAACATTTTTACAAACAAAACCCCTGAAAAGTGTGGCTCGCATTTGTCCTCTGTACTGCAGCCAACTTCTGAATCCGTCTGTGTGTGATTTAATCTCAGGATGAATCCAGCTGTTCTGTAAAGGCTTTGGAGGTTTTTATAGAACAAAACAGCATCTTCATGATGCCAAGCAACATAGAAAGTCATTTAGAAAGAAAACTAACACCTGAACACGCAATCCCTCTAAGGTCCTGGAAAAAGACCTGTTAGAAGTTTCAAAAGACCTGAGAGCAAAGCGGAAATTCACCTTCCAGCAGAACGAACACAGAGGTCCTGGTTGATTCCTAGAAAGCGACTGTAGATGCATCCTTTCTCAAAATCAAATGAATGGCTCGTCTCTGCAGAGCTGAATGTTATGCTGATGACGGGATTCAGACATTTGGTTCAGGTGTGCTGGATCAGGGTGTTAAACCTTAGGCAGTGCTGGTGATGCTTTCCTTCCAATATCAAGTAATTTTGCATTAGGAAAAAAAAGCAGCATTTTCAGTTTTTACTTGTGCAAAGCTGGTAGAGACAAAACCCAAAAAGCTGGCAGTGAATTGACTCAGAGGGGCTGCACACGTTCAAGATTTTTATGCAATCTGTGCCGTTTTTTCATCACTTCACAGTTACGCATCACTTTGTTTTGAAAAAATTCCAGTGAAATCATCTCTGTTCTTTTATTGCAAAGAACTTTATGTTTAAAATCAGTTTAGCCATAAAGCTCCAATGATCTGAAAACTGCTGAGTGATGGATCAGTCCTTTTTCTAGCCTCTTTAGATTCAGACAGGATGTTAAAGTGACCTTTAGAGTCGAGATGGACCAGCAGGGTCTGCTCTCGACCTTGAAGCTGGTTCTGGTTCCCCCGACCTAAATGACATTTGCTCCATGTGACCGCCACTCAATCTAATAACCAGCCTCCATGCTCGGATGAGCTTTGGCTCGGTCTCACTCAAGCGGCTCCGTTGAGCTCCAGGCGCAGCCTAAAATCCGCCCACTGAGCCGCAGAGGGACCGGCTCCTTGGCAGATCACCGCCAACTCGCATTCATATTTAATAACCCCGTCATGTCGCTACCCGGGCTACGAGCTGACAGACGCACTGACTGACCTGTTGCCTGCGGGATGTCGCAGAGCCACGCTCGGTATCCGACGCGGCGCTCTCCGCCTCCTCCGCCCGCGGCTCCCCGGGCGCCCGCTCCCTCAGCGCGGCGTCCACCATCTCCAGGTGTTTGCGCCGGAGCACCTCCAGCTCCAGAACCCCCGCCAGCGTCGCTTTGAGGCGCTCTCCGATGCGGACCCGCTCGGTGCCCGACCAGAGCGAGTTTACGCAGCCGCGGCGTGCGGCCATCCTGGGAGACGGCGGCGGCAGAAATGAGGCTTCGGACCGGGATTTACGGTGCAGCTCCGGGTAGAGCCACGCAACTCCGGACGAACGATACTAACATAGCTTTAATTGACTGAAATGCAGCCCTGCCATCTGCGCAGAGCCGCACAGCTTCAGGCAGCTCTCACCCTGACTGCAGCCAAACTGGAACCAATCAGTCCAAACCCTCAGCAACTCATTCCTCACATCGGTCCCGGGCTCGACTTTCCTTTGACATCCTCCGGTGTCCCTATCAGCCCGCTGGACTCCGTGCGCTGCGTCCCCAATGAGACAATGCAACAGACGGAGAGGGGAGATACATGTGGGAGCTGGCGGCGGAGAGGAGGAGCCACTGGTCCGGACCTGCGTACGGATTGGACGGACGGGATTTTCGAATGGACGCACAGAAACCTCCCCGCATGTCCGACTATAGATGCAGGAATTTGACCACAAGTAACAACAGAGTAAGCTGTTTGGAGAATATCTTTGTTAATTCATTTAATATTACATACTAATGATTTGACTATACCTCCCCTCAGAGGTGGAGTCTAGTGAGAATTGTACTCTCTATACCTGGCTGAATAACACGCGTTTCAGTCTCTCTCAATTAAATAAAAAAACAAACAAACTTTAAAGACTGTTTAATGAAAAACACAACGTGCATATATGCCGTGAAGTCAAAAGAAAATTTTACATTTTCTGAAAAGTGTGGCATGCATTTGTTTGCCCTGATTAGAGGCGCGCCATCCTGCATATTTTGGCATAATGCGATACCAAAACATGGCTGATATGTTTGGTATCAATGCTGACTTCTAAACGTTTTTTTGTTTTAATTTGATATAAAACTTCTGACCTTTAGGTGTTTGTGCGGTTTTTCCTCTGAGTTGTTTTGTTCAAACCTCAGACAAAATTTAGATGAAGTTTACAGGTGTCTATAAAATACTTAAATGACATATTAACAGGATTTGTGTCCCTAAACAAACAAAGTGTAAAAAAAAAAAAATCATTTGAAAGCAAATCGAAACATTTATTTAAAAATAGAGACGAGAAACTATAAAATCTCAAGATGGAATCTGAAACTAAAGTTATTGATCTGAACTTCAATATTACCGATAATTTTGCTCAATCCACCCACTGACCACATCAGTGGAAAAGCATCACTTTAAATTCATTAGTTCAACTGTTAATTAATAATAATGATAAAAGTTGTGAGTATTTTAATCTGACGGTTTTGAGTTTGTGTTGCTGAGAAAGTTGCCTTAATTCACACATCGAATGCCAACCATGATAAAAGTGAATCCAAAAGCGGTTCGTGTTTAGACAGCAGGTACATTTATTATCCCAGTTACTGGGAATATCATTATTCCCATGCACTGCTGACCCCTAGTGGTCAGTTGGAGAACAGTTGGACAAATTTTGGCAAAGTTCCCGAGTGCAAATCGCAATTAACCTTGTTCGCAATTTCAACCAGCAGAGGGCGGTGTTTCACCACGACAGACCATCTGATTGGAGCTCTGTGTCCTTTCAAATTACTTTTGTCTCTCTAAAATAAAAATCATACACTAAATGAAAACACACAAGTTAATCTTTATGTGATGGAAAATGTTGCAGCTTAGTCTCTTAAGTAAAGATATTAAATCCCAGTGAGAATCTTTGACCTCTACATCTTCTCTGATTTAGCTCAGCTACTTTAAAAAAAGAGGCATGAAATTTACCAAAAGCTGCTTCTACAAAGTATCAGATCAGGACAGCTGAATATGAATAGATGCTACACTTTCAGATTTTTACATGCACATCATTTTAAAAATGGACTTGCAGAGGTTAAAAGGTCGAGAGTTCTCAGCTTCAGGATGGCCTCGGGAGGTTTTTCTGGTTGTTCAGGAAGTTTCTTCAGTCATCTGATCGGGCTGCCTTAATTATGCTCTTCTTCTTGTGTGCCTGAAAAGCTGTTTTCAAGTCTCACGCTGATGTGAAAATGCTCCGTTGCAGGACAGTGTGAGTCTCCAGCGTCCTCACCCACCAGGACAAGGACCTCGTCTTTGGACTCCTCCCTGCTCTGTGGTTATAAAACCTCGGCGGTCTCTGCAGCTCGCTGAAGTTCGCTTACTTCCAACCATTGGACTTTCCAAAACCGTCCCAAACGACGAGCAAACATGGCTCCTTTTGAGAAATCCATGGAGATGACGCCCTTCAAGCAGAGGAAGTGCCTCGGTAAGACTCTTTTAGTTCTGTTGCATTGGTTCAAAACGCCAAACTCTGCACATGCTGCTTCAATGTTGGTTTAAATTGTGTAAAATTATCTTTCTCATTTGTATTTAGCGACGAGAAAAGATGAAGTGTGCAATATTCGGTCTAAATTCCCCAACAAGCTGCCTGTGAGTTGAAATTTTCCACACAAAACTCATGTTTTTTGGGAGGTTCTTTCTAACTATTAGTTGTATTTTTTTTTTTTTTTTTTTTTCTGGGGGATTTTTTACACGTTACGTAAAAAGAAAACCCTCCCACTGCTGGACAAAACTAAGTTTCTGGTTCCCTTTGAGCTAACGTTGGGTCAGTTCCTCTGCCTTCTCAGGTAAACCTTCGTTGCTAGGTAACGGTGCAGTGCCTGTAGGATGACACTGAAATTCAAAACTACTTTATTGATATAAAGGGAAATAAATGTTGTTGTAACCTATTTAATTAAAGAGTTATTGTAGATGGTGATGAAGTTTTCAAAATGGCTCATTTTCCAGACACCAAAAAACCTTAAATTATTACCAAAACACAGCAAGGTGGGCTTTTTAAGTGCTTAGGCTGGTTTTAGAAGCAGTTTAGACCTAAATGTAAGTATAACAGCTCTCCTTTACCGCTGACCTTTCTGTCTCTTTTCCCTCAGGAATAAGATCGCTCTGGACGGGACCCAGACTCTGTTCCTCCTGGTGGCAGAGCGGAGCATGTCCTCCATGTCCTCCAGCATGGGGGACATCTACTCCCGCTTCAGAGACGCTGACGGCTTCCTGTACATCACCTACGCCTCCCAGGAGGCGTTCGGAGCGCCTCGGTCAGCAGACGAGCCGCCTCACTGAGGCAGATTTTAACCGAATGAACTGAAATCAAAAAGGGACTAACTGAGCCAAATGAGACACATTTTTAAAATCCAGCACTGCTGCTCCAGACTTCACACCTGCCTACCTCAATAAACTCTTTCAAAGACTTTGTCTCAAACTTCGTTGACATTAGAGGACAACATGATGAAGACTCCAACAAAAACTTACATAATGTAGACAAACATTTTGTTTTTAATTGAAAATTCTCCCTTGCATTCTTTTTTTTTTACCCATGTTCAAATTATATAAAATTATTGTACTTTGTAATGTTTTTTTTTCTTTCTGTTGAAAGCTTAGAAATGTGTGTTCTTGTATTTTCCACATTGTTGCAACGTCAGCTCATTATGAATTCATCTAAAACCACCAAACTGTCTGCCGTCTGAGCACTTATTTCTTCTCTCTATTCCCTTTTTATTAAAAAAAATATATACTTCCTCAGCTTCCCTCAAAGAATGTGAATCCCTCCCTCAGACTCATTATTAAACACAGAAGCGCTTTTAGGTGTCTGTTTGTGCTACTCTGATGTGTTCTGGGTCCAAAGCACCAAAAATATATTCCTATTTCATCCTACTGACTGTCTGTCTCGTTGTTTTGTATCCTCACTGCCACATTTGTTGCTGGGCTTGTTGAAATTGACATGACACCTGATTTTGTAGCTGTGTTTGTTTCAGGCTCCAGCAGGTTGACTTCACTCAGGTTCACTGCATTTATCCTAAGAAGAGAGAAAATCAGGTTGGTGGCTATATATACAGCTCTGGAAAAAAATTAAAAGAGTCCACTTAATCTTATCAGTTTCCCTGCTTTCCTTTTTATAGGTATACATTTGGGTAAAATGAACATTGTTCTTTTATTCTGTGAACTACTGACAACATGTCTACAAAACTCCAAGCAAAAATCTTGTATTTATTTGCAGAAAATGGTCAAAATGACAAAAACGATGCAGTGCTTTCAAATAATACAAAGAAAACAAGTTCATATTCATTTAGAAACAACAATTCAAATGTTTTAACTCGTAGAGTTCAGACATCAGTGGGAGAACCAGGAGGGTTTCAATGGAGTTCAGTGCAGTGGGCTCTTCATTTTTTACAGAGCTGCATATATATTTTTCAGAGAAAAGCTTGTTTTTACAACCATTACATAAGAAAATAATATGTGATCTGTTCTGACATGAAATCAAAGTGTTTGGAAACAACTCATGTATAACCTCAGTTCCCAAACAAATAGTGGTATGAAAAGACTTAATAGTCACCGTAATAAATATTTATTTGAGTAAAACTTTTCCAGCTTTAATACGTGATCCAATGACTAAAATACATGACTAATCGCTGAATTTCGCAGTTATTTCTAATTTTAGATGTTCTATTCAAACCAATAATGTAGCTAGAAACTTTGAGCTCCCCAAGAGAAGCTACCAAAATCTGATCAGAGCCTCAAGCGTAAAAAACAAACAGACATGATCATTAATCATCCGGTACTAAATTCAGCACGGTTGCCATGGGCGACGCGCATTAATGAGATGATCGGTTCTCACACACGCAGGTGCTTCATTCCTCACCTGGCTCTGAGGAGCGGCGCTCCCACCGCATGATTCTGTTACATAAGGCCGACCCAGTCCCCCCCCACGGCTGGGGTCAGTGGGACAGAGGGGCGTGGACGACGCTAAGACGAGCCAGAGGACGGAGACACGCTGAGTGACAGGAGTGTAGATGGCAGCACAGAGAGAAGAGCTCTGTGAACAGGAAGGGGAGACTGTGTTGCTCCGATGGAAGACGGCAGGAAAAAGGAAACATTGTAAATATACTGATATACTGTAGCATAATGAAAACACACGATGGACAGAAAAAAACACACAGATGTGTAGTCGTGCTGCCCGTCATTTCACACTCCAGTGTCCATTCCAGCAGCTTCCTGCCAGAGGAGCTCTTGATGATGCATTTGAGCTTTGCTTTATTCAAATCACAAAACGAATAATTCATGTTTCTTATGCTTAGCAGATTTTCTCTATGTCATATCAAAACTATCCATACAGGCTCAAATATAAATAATATCCATTTAAATGGCCCATAGAGTTGTAACAATCATTAGCTTTGTTGCATTATTCTGGATATTTGATTCATCTTTGGGAATTAATTTGAATTTAAGTTGGGTCTGTACACCCAACTAAAGATTATTTTAGGAATTGATTATTCTATTGATTATTCTGAGGACTTGTCAAATATTGGATAAAAAAAATTGCATACTTGCAGATTTTTCATTTTATCACTGGATCTTTTTTTTATACAATATTAGACAAACAAAAGACGAAAATAAACAATTTCGTTTCTTATAGAAGAAAAGATGACTGCCTGAAATGCAGTAACATACCATTGAGTTTTAAGGATCATTGGAAGCAAAGTAGGAAAACTTCTTACATGACAAATTTAACTTGTTTGCTGTAAATTTAGTTTTATCAGCTCATTACTTTCAGAAAGTTCACTTAAATACCACTCTGCATTTCAAAATTAATTTATTTTAGTTTGTTCCTCCAGCAAGGTTAAAATCAATAGTCACAATAACACTGCTGTAACAATTACAAATGATGCTAATGATGTTACACACATAATCACACAGAATAGTTTAGGGAGATTATAAAGGACCTGGGTGTTGACATATCGGTATGAGGGAACTCCAAATAAATATAAACCCAAACAAATCTGGGTAGATTCTCCCCTAAATAGATCAAACATAATACATTTGTCCAAATGATTCCTTAATTATGGTTTCCTGTAATGACCATGTCGAGACACAAGAGGGCGCCTCTGCACTCTTACGGGTGAAACCTGACCACCATGTGAAGCCGACAGCCTTGAGTCACGCTGGAGCAAACTGGGCATTTGTGAAACAGAAAATGCGTGACCGTGAGTAGGACATCTGAATGAAACGTAGCATTGTTTTAAGGCGGGAACTGACGCGCTCAGCTGCGATTCAGCCCTACGCCAGAGTGGAGGGAGAACAACCTCACTAGTGTGTTTACATGGCTAAACAATCATCCGGCAGCACTAAGAGCCAAGAGAATCACTTGATTAATGAATATCAGACATTTACAGGGTGCACTTCCGGTTCTGTTTATTTTTATTGTTGCTCTGTCTGCGCTTGGACTGACATTTTCTAAATCATCTCCATGCGTCCTCAGACTCCGCTAGAGAATGTCAAGTGTCTGCCCGTTTCCACTGGTTCAGAAATATGCGGCCAGAAGTAACTTCATGGTTAGATGACCTTATACGTCCTCCTCTGGCCAGCTTTGGGCTTTCTGGCCTGCAGGGGGCAAACGAACACACAAAAACACCTCAGCAACAAATTAAAAGCACAAAGACCGTGACTCAGTTCAAGTTAATTCAGCAAATATTTATTTTTTTTAATATTTATTAGCTTTAAAGGCTTTGAATAAGGCTTTCTTTTAACACACCATAAATCAGTGTGTCTTCAGAAAGCACACGTCTCACAGTACAGAACTCCTTTTCATTCATCTGGCAAAATAACAACAAGGGAAGCATTTGGAAAGAGTAAAAGTTTAACAGTAAGGAAATACAAAAATATAAAGTAATTCTAACAACTGTTTCAATTCATTTCCTCTTTCTCTCTCTCCAAATGGAAAAACAAAACTATATATCTTTGGATCAACTTATTATAATAGGACTGTATACTGACATGTTTACACAGGATTCATGAATCCACATTCAGGCCCTTCACTCCATAAACCTATTCTGTCCTTTCATCACCTCCCCACATACAAATATGAATAATCCCCTCCCTCCCCCCACAGAAACACTCCAGTCTCTCTCTGGTGAAGCATGTTGCAGCGCCGCCTCGTCCCAGTGTGTCAGGAAGCCTGGGGGACTCGCAGCATGATGGAGGACGAAGCTGTTCATGCTTGTGGTTGAATGTTTGGCACTGAGAGTCCTGAACATGAGTGTTGATGCGGCCGACCTCCTTAATCTTGCAGCGAATTCCCTGGGCGTTTGGATGGAGGCACGAGGTGATTGGGCAGCTCAGCTGGCAGCTCGTGACCTTCGAGCTTCACCTTGATCAAGTGATTGGCCAGGGCAAACTCCTCGTCGTCGAGGTAGCCATCTTTATCCACGTCGGCCAGCTTCCAGATCTTTCCCAGAACCGTGTTGGGCAGCTTGGACTTCAGCATCTCCTTCTTGGCAGCGGCACCGGACACTTTGCCGTTGATGGGAGAAAGGGTGTAGAAGATCTCGTCGTACGTAGGCTTGTCGCGCCCCACCACCCACTCCAGCTCGTCGATGCCTTCGCTGGCACCCTCACCGTAACCGTGGCCAAACGGACCGCTCATGGTTCCCTCAAACGCGCCACCCTTGACGGTCTGGCTCGGCATAGCAGACTCCTCCTGGCGCACCATCGCCATGAGGCGGGCGATGTCGTTGGCCAGCATGTCCTCCACGGCCTCAAGCAGTTTGGGCTTCAGCGACGCAAACTTGGTGAAGTCCTGGCCGTTCAGCAGCTCCTGAAAGGAAACAAAACAGGAATTGAAGATAGAAATAGATCAGTCTACAAGAGTGACCAATGGAAGCAGTGAACAAGAAGCAGGATTTCCTGAGAAACCAGGAAAAATAAATCCCATCCCCATCCTGGTCCTTCCTGGAGGGTAGTGGCAGGAAACCAGGGCAGAGATGTGAGGAGTAAAGGTTCGGAGGTCATTGTACTCTATAGGCTTTTTTCTACTCTGCATGCAGCACACAATTTAAATGAGTCTGTGACCAAGGGTGTTTTCACACCTGTTAGTCCAGTAGAGTTGGTTTGATTGGGGACCAAATTTGTAACTTTTGTTACATTTTCAGCTGGTGTGGTTTGCCTTCAGACTGCTCTGTACCAAATTAATCAACCAAGAACTACTCAAGAAATCATGAAAACTCATGAGCAACACTTCCTTCTTCGCTAAATGTAAACAAAAATGGAATGGTGTCAAATTTTAGCAGCGTTAGCATTTCTATTTTGACTATGGCAAAAGACCACAAGCCATTTTTCCCACTAGTGCTAGACTCACGTTTTAATTGTATTTACCCAGCATGCCCTGGGCTTTAATTAGCTTCTCCGATCCGCTTGCATTGGAACTGCACCAGAGTTCACTTCAAGTGAACTGAGAGAGATTTTTAGACAGACCAGAGTTCGATTACACATCCACACCTCCCAGATCTAACCAAACTTTCTAGGTAAACGAATTAGAGTTGGATTAATATGAACTAAACAGGGTTGATGTGAACCAACCCTTAGCTTGCTCCCACATTTCTTTTTCTCTCTCACCTGCATCTTTGCAAGGTTGGGGAAGTCTCCAGGTGAGATCTGGTGCTCCTTCTCAATTTTCTGGTAGATCTCTCCCAGGTTGGCGATCAGCTCCTTCTTCTTGGAGTCTTTCCCGAACACGCTGGGCATCTCCTTTTTCAGGGAGCTGATGATGTAGGCCTGCACCTGGAAGGCAATGAAAAGAAAATGGTTTTAGCATACAATCTAAAAATGTTCATTTTGCATATTTAAAATTTCTTCAGGTTCCAATGTCATTAGAAATGAAAGTTTGATCTTACAGGGTATATTTACACTATTATGCCATTACCAAAATATTACTTAAATGCAACATTAAAAAACAGCATTATTATCATTCATTGCAATAACTTCTGGGACAATTTATTGTCCAGGAAAATTTGTTATTGTGACAGCCCCACGTTCAACCTTTATCTGTCACGAAGTTGCTGGATTTGAAAACACTGGTTTCCTTTTAGAAATCTCAGAATTACATGAAGATCTTGCCATTAATCCCAGCCGTGCTGATCATTAAATACAAGATAGACCATTTAAAATGTCAACTATTGTCACTATTTGAAAATAAAAGTAAACCTCAGTTTCAGCGTGACGGCTCCGCCTCATTAGCCAGACTTCACCACTGATCTCAATATAAATAACTAAGAAGGCAAAAAAAAAATCTTCTTGTTTTTTAGACTTTTAAATGAGAATCAGATCTGGCCCAAATAGGCAGGTCAAAAATGACACGTACACTTCAGCTTTTTTTATTCTGGTTGACCAAAATCTGTGTTGATGTGTTTCATGTTGCTATTAATTTCTATGTAGAAACACTTTGAGTTGGTTTTGACTGAAATGTGCTATTTAAATGAGGCTTCCTTGCCTGTTGTATTTCTTTTTATTTGTGGTTGATGACAAAAAACATCCAAGTTGCACAGCAGAGACCACTTTCTGTGTAGCAACTTTGTCATGGGTGGAGAAAACATTTATATGGTGCAAGAGAATTAGAAAGACAATAAAATGAGCAATAAGGCTGGAGGAGAAGACACACCTTTCTGATAGCGGTCACCTTCCAACAGTTTTATCAATCAGGTTAAGTCGACTTCAGGTAATTTTAGTGGATCTTGGTTCATGAATCCAGCCGAGTTTGATAATTACTGTGCCACACCGAGACGGACAATGTGGCATTGTGTTTTCTTGCAGCAGTGGTGATATTTCTTTTCAGCAATATGCTCACATCAACACCTCTTAAAAAACAACAATAAAGCTGCAAAACTGAACAGTTCTCACTTGCAGTCACATTTTTCCCTTAAACAAGACAATGCTATGTAAAAATGTTTTATTTCATTAAAAAAAGAAAGAAAAGAAAAATGACTGTGACTATTTAATGTAGCTGCAAGCTAAGACCTAGAGATGATTAGTCTGACTAATTAATATTTTGCTGAAATTGTATTAGTAGGTGTTTTTGATATTTTTCTTAAACATCTGTATTAGAATAACATTTTTTAAAATTTTTACAATACTACAATGATTATTCAGTATTTTAATTTAGTATTAATTGAGTGTTTTCTGTGTTTAATGAAATCAATTATAATATGTCACATTTTAATATATCTGTATAAATAAAATAAAAGTGTGGGACTAATTTCAGTCCAATTAAACTCCATCCCTCCTTGGTTGTTAAGGAAACGAAACAATCCTAAAAAACAGACATGATAAAAATCCTAATGGTTCAAAAATGCCTTATTTCCTTTTTGTTTGTGGTTTATGACCAAATCAGCCAAGGCGTGGCAACTGAAGAAGCGCCACCAATCGCTCTTATTAATTTAACAATGTATTAAAACCACAGTAAGCTAAGAGCTGGAATTATGTTTAAAGAAAAGGAAACCAGATGATATTTTTGTTCAATATTTTGTGCTAATATAATGAGATTTTGACCCGACATTAGATTGATTTGCTGGATCTTGTTGATACCAACCTTAGCAAGGCGTGCCCTTTTGATCAGATCATTCAGTTTACGCAGAGCAGCGTTGCGTGGCAAAGACTGGATGTCCAAGAACAGGTCCTGCTCCTCAGCCTCAAACAGCTTCCTGTTATCAGGAACCAGCAGCGGCTGAGCCCAGAATGACCCGATGTACACACGGACCACCTGAAATAAAGTTCCCACAGGTTAGAAATCACCATTTCCCTCCAGTTACTCTTATCTGAGGACATTTGATCAGAGGTCACAAACGTGACAGCGGAACAGTTGTTGCACAAAAAGTGCCAAATAGGATGTGACACAATGTGGAGTCACAGTGAAGCAAAAATAAAATAATAGAATGGGCATTTTGTGGTTCATTTCCTGCTTAAAACCTCCTCAATGCAACTTTGGGTGAAAGTCAATGAATAATGATCAGCAGGATCCAAAGGTTTCTCTGGGTGATGAATACGGCTCTGGATCAAACATTAACCCGACAGTCAGGAAGAATCATAAGACCGTGTCACATAATACGACATGGGATTTGAAAACGGTGGGATTAAAACCGTTTTTCGCTTTCATTACGGTCAGGGTGTGCACGTCACAAAAGGATAAATCAAAAATGTCAGAAAACACCAGTTTTCTCGTCTTCTTTACTGGAAAACGACGTCTGTCCAGACCTGCCGAAGGTGGTCAGAGATTTTCCACTGAAATATTAACTAAAGCTCAGAGTCTGTCAAACTGCTAATTAGTCATTTTGTAGTTTCAGTGCAAAGTAAGCTCACAATTTAACAATATCCCCACAAAATGACCAAGTTTAAGAATTTGATACAGGTAAAACAAAATCTTTACCTCAGGTGTGTTGATGATTTTTCCCAGTGACCACATCAGCGCTCCGTAGACCCTCATCAGCTGCTGGGTGCTGATCTGATCCGCCTTGTTCAGCACCACACGCATCTTGTCCTCGTGGTTCTTGAGGGCTCGGATCACCTCGGAGAACTCGTCAGAGATGTCCAGCTTGTGGGCGTCAAACAGCAGGATGATGCGGTCCACGCGCTCAGCGAACCACTCGAGCACCGCCGCAAAGTCGTAACCTGGAGAGAAGAGGAGCGGCGAGGGTGAGCCGTTTATTTTGCGCTGCAGACCCAACTTTCTCTGCATTTGAGGTATGCGTTTAACAACATTACACCTAGAGACTGAAATCTCAGCCCATTCTTCTTTGCCACATAGTTTAGGTTCAGTGAGGCCTCTCTAACACACGAATATGCTTTGATCGAGTCCACTCCATTGTTGCTTCAGCTGTATGTTCAGTCATTGTGCTGCTGGAAGGGGAACTACTGCCTCAGCCTCAACTCTGTCCTGCTCTGCCGTCTGGTCAGCTTCACTTACCTGGAAGAAAAGCATCAGCCCCCAGCATGATACTGCTACTACCATGTTTCAAAGAGGGAACAGCGTGTTCAGGATGATGTGCAGTGTTCATTTCACTCCACACAACTTTCTGGATCCAGCTCAAAAATAATAATTTTAGTCTCGTCTAATCACAGCATCTTCTTTCACCGACTGTTGTGTGCTAAATGAAAACAGGACTTCTTAATGTTTGCCTTTAACAAAAGCTTTTGTCTTGCTATTTTCATATAAATGTATATTCTCTAATCTGAGCTGCTGACCAAAGTTATGACCCTCTTATCTGCTTTCTGTGGAAGGCTGCTTTAACATAAAATCGCCTTTATGGCACTTACTTTCCACATACCTGAAACTGGTGTATGACTTGACGTATTAGTAAATTAAGATATCTAATTACATTCTCACTGGTACAGATGATGTCAGATTTACCATCATTTTCTATGGAAACCTTAATTCAAGATGTCTGCAATTACTGACTAAAATATGTTTCAGACAACAGTGATGACTAGTCAAATTAAATGACTAGTTATTCTAATTAAAGGTATGATACAAAATATTAAGTCTATTTTTAGACAGGAGATCTAAAGATTTGACCAGTCCAAATTAAATTACTAATTTAGAGATATCTGGAACTATAATTTAGATTAGTCACAATTCCTGTTAATATAACTCAAAATGAGTCTTTATCTTTAATTAGCTTTTCTATTTCAGATATCTTGAATTAAAATTAAGGATAGTCCTAGTGTAGTTTTCTCTAGTCAAAATGTCTTTTAGATATCTAGAATGAAATGACTAATAGTCAGATGGAACTGATTTTATGTTAAAATGGCCTGCCATAGAGTGTCTGACTAATGCTCTCCATAATCTGTCAGTCTGTTAGCTGGATGACCTTGTGTTGGTATGGCTAGTGTTTGGCAAACTTTTAGATATAATTGAACATTTGTTCACAAGATGTTCAGAGTGTGCACTGGATTTCATTTGTCTGTCATATGTGATCTTGATCAAGTGAAATAGTTCAAATGTACACCAATTCAATGTCATGTTGCTCAAGTGATGTTTAGAAAAGACTTTCAAAAGGCGTCTTTTCTTACCTGGTTAACATTTAACCAAGTGCTTTAAGTTAACAGAGCAGGTCTGTCAAGGTAAAGACTGTCAGGAGCCTTCAGGCAAATCTGACTTGTAAATGAACAGCACGTTCCGATACAGAACTCTCTAGTATGCCTAAAAAATGTTAGCAATAGAAAAAAAATAATAAGCACGAGCTGCTGAGATCAAAATGCCACAGAGGGGATGAATGAAACTACAAAGTTAACATTCAAAGCAGAGCAAGAAGCAGCAGAGAGAAAGTCAGGAGTTGTGGTTCCGATTAGTGCCTGTGTATCATCTGATGGGAGAAGAATGCAGCTGGTGTGAAAACTCATCTCAGCTGCGGTTCAAAGGCCGCCAGATCTGCTGCATATACATTCCAACAAGGCTTCCTTTGTCCCCGTCTGAATATACCTCAGGAGAGACAGAGATAAAGACAGAGGAGAGGGGAGAGACTACAGAGGGCGAGATGGAGGCGAGTGAAAGTGAAAGTATGAGAGAAGTGTAAATAGAGGAGTGGAACGTAGGAGGCAGCTGCACTTTGAGCAGAAAAGAGTCTGAAGCTGCGTGTCCACTGAGGGAAATGAAAGGGAGTGTCTGAAATCCAAAAGCCCAGAAGGCAGCCAGTCCAATATTCATTCCCTCATGAGCTGGATTTGAAACCCACTTCAGGGAGACAGACACACAGACAGCTGCTGAGGCCCAGGCTGACTTGTAGCGCATAGCATCAACAGCTGAGAGGCCTCTGCCATCCTGCAGAGACGGGACGAGATAAAACCAGAAACTCATGACAAACATGAACAGAAATCCAAATAAAGATCAGTGAGCATCTACGTGAACGTTTAGACCAACTCCCTTTTTAAGACAGTAGTTCTCTAATTTACAACAAGTCCCCTCTCAGGAAAAACCAAGATGTCCAAGTAGCTCTTATTGTGACATATTCTAAAACCGCTAAGAGCTTAGACTTTTTCAGATTGTTGTGTAATTTTATGAGTGATGGTCATTTCTTAGCTTTCCAGTTTTGGTCGTTTCGCGCTCAGCTTTTTCTTCCCCACGTACAAAATTGTGTCGCTTACCACAAGATGTTTCACTTTTACAACTGGTGACTTAAAGGGATTTTCCATATTTTAATCATAGTCTACAGTTAGACCGAATGACACAATTTAAATGCATGTTGTTTTCATTTTATTTCATAGAAACTAACAAATTTGTTGTTGGCAGAATTAACAGAAAATTCTCTCAGGCTGAATTAGAATGGGTGGTTTGGTCTGAGGTTTCCCACCAAAGTGGACGTCCAAATCCAATGTGGCCGCATCGCATTGAAAAGTTCATTACAGTCAGATTAAAAAAATATTTATTTGCACTTTGATTTTATTGCATATTTTTACAGAGCTGCACAATATTTGAAAGACTATTGATCCTGATACTGACGTGTGCAATAGTGCAATCAAAGAATCACTGGGATGTGATATTTGCTCATCTCAAGTGCCATTTACTGCCAATATTGACTCCGTATTGTTGGACGCAGTTTCACGGCTCTTGATGTCCAAACTTCATGTATTTTTAGTGATGAAATGTGAACACTCACAAAGAGGTGGGGACATTTCATTCATAAAAAGAACACAATTATGGGATCATTATTCTTTAATTGTAGCTTGATGTAGATGCTAAAACTGTGCAGCCCTAAATCTTGTACAGGCAGTACTGTTTTTCAATCCATAACCAAATGCACATGTTACTGTTCTCTTCCTTATATGTACATCCTGCATTTTACTGAACTTTTATTGCATTGCTGGCTTAACATAACTTCCCTTACTTGTTTTCCTGTAGACTATAGAGCAGAAACGGAGTCTTACTACAGAGCCTCTTAAATGATGATGTGGCCAGTGTTCAAAAGAACTGAGTGTAGAAAAATGCATCATCATTGCTGGCAGCAGTTACTTTGGTCGCTAACCACATCATTGAGCAAGAAACAACTGGCTGGACCTGGAAAACTGCTGAGTTGATTTCTGTTTGATATTGTTCTCAGATTCAAGTTTTGACTTTTAAAACAGCATAATTCTCCAAACTGTTCATATGTATTGCATTAAAACCACAGACTAAAAGGCAATTCAAGTACCATCAGGGGTTCCTGAGCTGCAGCTTGGGAACCTTTGGAGATGAAAGTTTGAAGAACATTTATCAGTTTTACTTTCAAATTGGTGTGTTAACTATAAAGAAAGAGTTTTGGTTGATTCGGGAAACAACTAGAAAGGCCAGTTTTATGCTGGTGCGAATACATTTGGGCATATTTGTACAGTAAACATTTGAGAGACCCATCAGGGTCGTCACTTAATTGGCACTTTTTCCTGAAAATCTTGATTTGATTTCTCAGAATATACAACTCTACTGTTTTCTCAGAAGGGATTTAAAGTGCTACTGGAAAATGACAGATCAGAGGTAACTATGGGAAAGTCGCCAGATAGTTCTGCAAAAATCACAGTTTCACTATAACTTTGGTAACTTCATAGCTTAGTCAGGAACAAAAACCGAGGCGTACATGCTGGCCTAATCAAAAAAAAGCACACAGAGTTTCTCAACAGGAGGGACGCATTCATGAGTTGGATTTTGCCTTTGGGAGTTTTACTGAAGCTTCTTCAGATGAGCAGGTTTGAATTAAGAATGAAGTACTGCTGAAACATATCAGACAAGAACCGATATAAAGTTTCCTGCAGAAAGGTCCAGACAAGCATGTGCCCGTCACAGATGAGCTGCACAGCCTAACCACGTCTGTTTTTATTCGACACAGACCGTACAGTATGTCTGGATTACCCTACTGTATCCATGTTTATACAGATACAGAGTCCGGGATGACACGCATTCAGAAAAGGTTGAGAGTAGGAATGTGTAAGTGTGTATGAACAGAAAAAAAACGGAGGAAACCTTGGATTTACTCCACTCCACTGTCAGAGAAGGTCACCTCAACCTGAGCCGGCCTCTTCATTCATGCAAACACCTTCAACACGTTTGAACTATGGACACGCTTCGTCATAGCAACGAAAACAAACACACTGCTCATAAAACTTTAGGGACATTCAGCTTTCGGGTGAAACTTCAGGATGAACCTAAAATGCACTGCAACTTTTAGAGGTGACCTTAATTTGACCTTCTCTGAACTACTGAATGAACACGTTCGGTGTTTCAGTTCTCTGACAAGGAGCTTAAAACTGCAAAACTCACAACAGGCGTTTGATCCATAAACCAACCGATAAACTTCTCGGTTCAATCAGCTGGTATCTAAACAGCCTTCCTCGTCATGTTCACATTTTGATATCAGGAGACGAAGACGACGCCCAACATCTGATCAGCAGCACCTTGGCACGGCGAGGCTTCAGACAGGAAGCCTTGCCTCCAAAAGCCAAATATCCCTAACTTTGAGAGTAGTGTGTGCAACATCATCACAACATTCATCTCCTTTAAGAACTTAAAACTAAATTTTAATTCAAAGCAACCTTTAAGTAGAAGTGTCTGAATACAGTGTGCTGCAAAAGTATTCACACCCTGTGAACTTTTCTACATTTTTGTCAAGTTACAACCACAAACATGAATGTATTTTACCATATCAGCAGAACATATTTGTTCTTTTGTTCTACAAGATTTGCTCATCTTCTTATCAAAATTCCTCAATTTCAGTCGGAAGAAGAAGAAAGAAATTAGCCAGAGCATCTTCCTCAACATGTTTACTGCGTGGTTGATGTAGTTTATGGCAAACTATAAACAGAACTTCTTATAACTTTCTTCTTGACATAAAGGCCAGATTTGTGGATTGCAAGCTGTCCTCTTGAATCTCTGCAACTCCTCCAGAGACACAATGGGCCACACAGCTGTGTCTCTTAAAACTTTTGTCTGGCCCATTTTTTTAGGTGATAGATTTAACAGTGTTCAAGTTTATAACCTAATTTGTACTTTGAACTGCAGCATCATTTTTTCCATGATGCTGCTGTTCCCTCACATTTTCCCTTACTAAAATATGACTTCTGAAGTAAACTAGAAAAAGGTTAAATTTAAAACAAACACAACACTTTACTTTTGTAATTCAAAAAAGTTGAAAGACTAAGTACATAATTCATGCCACTATCCATTAGACTGTATGTTGATCTAACATATAAGCCAAATAAAACAGGTTAGAAGTTGCAAAAGGAAATGAAAAACTATAGATAGTATAACTAGTTTTACATTGAGTTTAGCTTAAAAAAATAAAATCCTAAACTTCTTGGTATTTTTTTATTTGTGTGTTGCTTCCTCCTCTGGGAAATCAGAGACAGTCATTTAGAGCAGACCGATGGACTTTGCCATTTCACTTCACTTCCTACAACCAAGGAACAAAAACAAAGCCTCACTGGCTTGTGCATTTCCTCATAAACCAACTATAAATCAGGTGCAAAAAGCAGAAGCTTTGATCAGCGGTATTCTTATCTTCTCTGCATGTTTTGTAAGCTCACTAAAAGCTTTTTTTAAAAAGCACATATGCAGCAATGACCTAATGACATTAAAGGTCAGGCTGTTGTGGCAGCAAGTGGAAAAATATGCAATGTTTTAATCAAACAGTACACTGGGAAATAAAAATTACCGCACAGGGCTACTAGAGACAAAAATAACCAGAGGATCAAAATCTGAGGTTTTCCCTTGTGGGTTAAAGAAAGGGCAGCATTAATAACGGCACACACAGATGATGCCGTAAAAACCTCCACACAGAAAGGCAGGAAATGAGCTTCAAAGTGTTACGCGGCCTCTCCTCGTTTCTGCCGAGCTGTGTGCTTCTCTGCCACACTGACAAGAACTGGTTATGCTTTGCCTTCTCGGCGTCAGAGGAGTTAAATACAGGTTTGACCGCACTCTGAGCAGACTGCTACAGCTTCAGTGCAGGCACACTCGGCGAGCAACAAAGCACTTGAAAAAGAGGACAAATATAACGATGCTTTCTTTTTATATCTGAACTCATTACTTCCTCTTGGTTTATTTTGCATTTGTGCAAGGCTGTATATTTTCACCACTTAGGGGTTTTCAATCAAAGGGTGCGGCATGGTGCAACTAACACAAGTGAATATGTGTGTGTGTGTGTGTGTGTGTGTGTGTGTGTGTGTGTGAAGCAGACCTCTGCTTATCCTCTGTTTTTCTCCAGACAGGATTCCAGGAGTATCAATGATGCTGATGCTTTCCAGGACAGGATTGGGCATCTGGGCACACATAAATCTAGACGGCAGGGGAACAAAGAACGGAGAGAAGGAGAGAAAATTAGAGCGAGACAAAAACGAAAGCAGAGAGAGGGATGGGGGCGCTAAGAGAGGAGAAAACCAGTTGAGTGAGGTTGTTCTAACACAAACTTGGCTTTCATGAGTAAACTGAAGCTATTCACTTCTTTGTCTCTAAAAGGTCATTATTTAGGCCTTATTTAGCATTACAAAACAAAATTGTTCTCGTTTAATCTTTGGCAAAATGGTTTGTAAAAACATTTTTATTTCATCAATGTCATAAGTATTAAGTTATATTTTGCGATTTGTTATTTAGTGTTTAAAACTTAAAGTTCTTTTTGAAAGTAGGAGAAAGTTTCACTTTCCTAATCGCTGTTATATTATATCAAGCATGAAATTGCTGGACAAAATGAAGAAACCATCACACCCCAAAGCTGCAACCACAAAAATGTTACATTACTGATTATATTGCAATTTTTCAACATTCATCTAAGTTTGTATTACAGTTTTGGGTGAATTTAAAAACAATTCATCCAAATTGTCTGGAAACATCCATAATCATCCAACCTGAACAGACTTTTCCAGACTGTGTGGGAACACAAACACGTATTTAGAGGTATAAACGGTCGTAAAGATGCAGGTAATGTTTGTATACTCTACGGTGAAGACTCTGTGCAGATCTAATACACAAACATTAATCAAGCTTGACCGGTTAATTGAGCTCACGTTGAAACTTTAACTGTCGTTTGTGTATTTTTCCAACAACATGGCTACTGATTTTCCAACAGCACAAAGACGATGATGTAAGGAAGATGAATATGGAAATTATTGGAACAACAAACAATAAATCTTAAAATTGTAGGCCTGACTCCTTCCCAGATCAACATGATTTACAACAGCAGAGCGCCTCAGGGTGTTCACAGGCCTTTAAACATTAAAGGGGAGTCGCACACGCCAACAGAAATCTGAAGAGCAGATGCACACATGCCACAAAGCGTGGGAGAAGATGACTTGTTTAATACCAACACACAGACCCACTCAGGACAAAGAGTTAGACTGTTAGGACACCCCATAGCTGAGAGTATTATGTCTCACTCTGCTGCCCCTTCAGCCAAACAGAACCGATACTCACAGCATGAGCTCAGAGGCACCGGGTCACAAGACTGGGAAAACCATGCTTTCACATTCCTGCTCCAACCGCACAAACACTACTAACCCTAGCAGAGGTCCTGCACCACATTCAAGATGGATATGGAAAAATTGACCAAGATCCAGGCAAAAAAAAAAAAGAAGGTAGGAAAATGACTCCTTCCATTGAGAGCTGAAGAGTGGTGTCACCTTACAGTGACACTGCTAGGAAAAGATAGCAGCCGTTCTGTTTTTTCCTCTCCTTCTCCCTCAGATCTTTTATCAAATGTCATTCAGTTGGAAATTTTTTTAAGTTTTCCATTGAACTGTCTTTGCTGTGCGGGACAAAATGCTCGGATCAAGTTAAGCTGCAATTCCCAGACACACTAAAACAATGTGCAGATACAGAGACAACAACTCATCTGCTGTGTGATAATTTATCATAAAAGCTGGAGAACACTGTCACTGTTAGGACAGTTCAAGATGAGGACAAAGGAAAACATTTAACATCATATCTGGAATTTTCTCCGCCAGTCATGACACACACCTCCTGACCTTCAGCCTTCTTTCTCATCATAACCTCAGCTTCCCATATTGCAGAGGAAACGGGCCGGCTATTACTTGCACTGGAAACGTGACCAATCGCAATTTTCCACATTTGTTCCTTTAAAAAAAAAAAAAAATCATGATTTTTTTTTTTTGTTTCCAGTTGTCTATAAAAATATCCAGGTACCTTTGGTGTGTATTGAAGCACAGCATGAGGCTTCGCAAGGCTCCGGCCCGGACTCAGTAAAGAGCAAAGTCAGCGCCCTGGAACAACAGGACGGGATGGAGCCGGACAGTGTGGGCCAGAGCGGAACCTAAGCTTTGCTGACTCCAGTTTTACTGACTAACGGCTTACAGAAAACACAGAAATACACTGGGGCCCACAGACTGCAGCAGCACAAAAAGTACATCAGAATCAAAAAGCATACGCCTTCTTGTCAGGAGTTTTATTAGTACTATTGAGTTAATTCTGAGGACACTTGTTTCTGATTAGCTTTTTTTTTTTTTTAACCAACGCAAGGTTTCCTCAAAAGCAGGCGCTGAAGGTGTGAGAACCTCATGACTGATTTCTGTTTATGCTCTTCATAAATAACTGCTTACACTGAAGGTAGGACCCACCTGAGCCTGGTAGTTAAAGGCTAATCTGCAGACTGAATAACTATGGTTAAAAGCTGCACAGAAGGGCTGACATCATATTCTCATCAACTCAGCCAATTAAGAGTCTGATCCTTGATTTTCGATTGTCGCCTTTTAGAAAAGGCAGGACTACAGCAGCTGATGCAACATAATTAAGTGAAAATTTCAGGTGAAATGTGCTTCTACTACTTGTCCAGACCAGCTGAAACACTAAATGTAGATTACAGTTACTAATGTGTACAATATTAAACCCCATGGACCCAACAACACTACAAAAACCTAAAACCCTGAAACAAAATGAAGCCTCTAATCAGAAAGTATGTGTTTGTGTTTCAGAGTTTATGTTCTAGCTGCAATGTGCTTTTGATTACTCTTGATAAGATTGCTGTGGATGTAAAAATAGTCACCATATGGAAACTATGATGCATTCGGGCCTTAAAACTAATATTTTCATGTTTTAGTGACAACAGAATCATTTCTAATCAAGGGGTATTGAAGAAAAAACTGTTTCCAATATTTAAATGGAACAAGTTTTGAGTGGTTCTAAGGGCACTGATTGGTCTCGAGGATCAAGAAAGTAACTTTTATGGAAATGCGTTTACATAAATGTTAAAACTGCCAATCTGTTTTGGCAGTTTTTTATGAGAAATAATCTGTGAATGAAAATAAGAAACAAATAACATTTTAATTAAATAGAGCTCCTCCACCTCCCTCCTGTGGAGTGAAATACATCACTCAGTAAGAAAACCAATCAGGACCAGGAGGAGGGTCTTGGTGCTGTCAATCACACTCATGTACACACTGCTCCAGATTGTCGGTCTGCTGCAGCTGTCCCAGGAATGATAACTAGTTTTAGCATTCATGGCAGGCTCCGTTGTGGGGGAGGAGCTGAAGCGTAGCAGAGTCTTAGGATGAGGGTGTGAGCAGCATAGGGTGATTGACAACACCCAGACCCTCCTCCAGTTGTTTCTAACCAAGCAGAGTATTTCTGAAAATGGCAGGGAGAAAATAACAGAGGAGCTCAAATTTCCTTCACAGCTCATCTGTTTCATATTATAGCTGGACAGGGACTGTTTTAACAAATATGCAATAAATATTTTTCATGAGTTACCTACTGCAGCTTTAAAACATAAACCAGCTTTATGATTCTGAAAAACATAAATAAATCACAAACTGGAGTTATCCTGCTTCATAGTTGAGGAGTCGGGCGAATTCCTGTTCTGAATCAGAAGTATCTGGTCCAATTTGTCAAAAATAGACCTACAACTCGATAATGACAGAGTTTTTAATAAACATTTTATTTATCTTAAGCAGAGCTTCAAATATTCACCTATGAGCCTGAGACAAAGATGCAGGCTGAATTCAATAAAACTACATAATGTGAAAGCACTTGACCCAACAACTTGATAAATGATGCGACAAACAATAAGCCATTGCTTAAATTAAGTCTTATCTGCTTTCCTTTTTAGTCTTTAATGAAGTTTGAATGACAAATAATGTCTGACAAAAACCAACACTTCCTACTCTTTTAAAGCGATACGTGAATTACAATTATTACACTTTCCCCATTATGAATGATGGTTACTTGGCAGACATTAGCTCCCATTGAAGATAAGAACAACACTCCACATAATTCCAGGAAGGAATGTCAAAGGATATTGATAATAGGAAAGAGGCCCAACTGAGCAAGTCCCAACTTGAGTGTTTATCTTACTACAACTCATGGCAACATAACAAACAGTTTGATGTCGACAGCAAATTAAGATTACAATAACTAAACAAAACCAGACTGCACGATGTTCTGGCTATCTATTTAGCTGGATGTTTCTCTGTAGTTGACATTATCTGGCAGATGGAATGGGAGATTCCCACATGCTGAACCAGGAAGTGATGTCATGATATAGGATGTCTGAGCTCATAAGACATTCAGACATTGTATAACAAGATCAGGTGTTTTGGCTTTAAGCAAGCAGTCATACCTTTGCTCTCCGAGCCCGACTGGGAGGAGCTCATTTGATACAGCTAGTGGAAAACTGGGGGAAGTTTCAAGTGTCCCTGGATTTCACTTTAACTTAAGTCATACCACTGTTTTTATTTAATGTAATATTAATTTGTGTCAGTATGTTCAAAAAGAAACCTGACCTGGGAAATACCTCTGACTCATCTGAGCTTTAGGAAAGACTTAAGTCATTCATAAGACCGGAAAATCCATTCCAACAATCCTATGGGAAGCGCTTTGGAATGTCCCAAGCAATCTGGATAATCACTCTCACAGAACGACCTCCCATGAGCCAAATTAATTAACAAAAATGAAACATCTGTTAGCTGTACAGTCACACCACCGCACTGTAGATGGATCGTAAAACATTTAACCCTCTGTGACTTTATAGGACACAAACAGCAAGTTTATAAGAGGTTGGTTTCATCTCCTGTTTTACTTTGAAAAGCAAATGAACAGCAATTTCTATGAAGCATTTATTCAGACGTTTGTAAAACATGGGATACCTCACAAGGGTTTGAGAGAAAATTAAGAAGTCTTAGAAGTTTATAACACAGTGAAACTTTCTCAAAGTTTGGGATAAATTAGGTTCAGGAATCCCACTTCATTTTGAATAAATATTAAAACCAGGTATGATCTTTAAAGCGAGTTATCAGAGCAAATTAACTTTAAGAGGAAAACTGAGAGGCTATTCTTATAGAGCTTAGATATTTGGCCAAACAAATTACTTTCTTGGCAAACAACTGAATCAAAGACATCTACACAACCTCGCATTGAAACACAGCTGAGCCTAGTCGTAGGAGCTGGCTGGTGTTGTAATACTTATACAGCAGGAGGGACGTGAAACTTGTGGCCCTGGCTTATAAGGACGCAACAAGGTCAGCATGCTGCCAAGCCGCATAGCTCACATTCATCTAGGTTCCAGGGAACATGCTTTTTCTTCAGGATCTAATCTGTCCAGAAGAATTTTGAAAAGTACTTTAAAAAAAGTATATTGTGATGTGGATTTGTACCAAAGTGAAAGGAATAGAGCTTCCTTTAATTTGATTAAACATTGGAAAGCACCTTCTTTTCTCTTTGCTATAAGCACACACACAGGTGGCGCTTCCACCTGTCTACTGACACTAAACCTTCATTCCTTTAGGATGATGAAAGGGGGAAACCTCACTCAGGGCCCTTCGGTGAAGATTGCTCAACAGCACAATGTGAATTTGCCCAAGAAAGAAAAAAAGGTGTGGTGCATGTTAGGACGTGTAGGAGGGGGGGTGGGTTTAAATCACATATGATATCTTTATGAGACTTTTCCTCCCTACACTAATTAGTGAAAACAATCACCTTCGAAGAATAACCTAAAAACTCAGGTATTACCATTTAAACATCTAAGTTTGTTTCCTAGTGAGCACTTTAAAGTTCACGGGGGGTTAATACCTGTTGAGAAAGGCGTTTCCAAAAGCGTTGAGTTTGCGGAAGGGCTTCTTGGGGTCCACCACCAGGGCATTACCCGGGATCACCCCGTCCTGCTCGCCGTGCATCACCGCGATGAAAGAGTCCGTGGTGGGCTCGGGGCCAATGCGCATACCGGGGAAGTCCTGCTCCATGAGGTGCCGGATGAAGGTGGTCTTACCGGTGGAGTACTGCCCAACCAGGAGCACCATTGGCTTGTTGTCGAAGTCGGCATCTTCTAGCGCCGGGGAGTGGAAGTCGTGGAATCGATACGCGTCCTCCAGCGGGAACAGTTTGGTTCGGTAAAGCTTCCGCAGCCCCTCCGACACGTTCTGGAACAGCTCGGGGTCCTTCTTCAAGGTCTTCCTGAACATGGTTGCTGATTTTTACCCTGCAGTAGGCACAGCTGTGTCGGTCTCCCCTTGAATGGTTGTCTATTTAAGCTGTGAGAGGTCTCTCACGCCGACAGGAGATTAGCTGTCTGTGAGCTAGAGAGTGAAACAACGACTGGGGCGAGGTCTTGCAAGTTTAGTCCCCACCCTCCTCTTCGTTAGCTTACCAGTGGCCACGCAAGAAAAGCCTTACTCATTAATGGGAGGGCTCCGTTCAGCTGACTTTAACTTAATTCAACACAGCCACCGGTGACCCACTTTGAATACCAGGCTCCCGGCAGACAGGTTCCGTCAAATGCACCGAGGCTGTGAATGGAAAAGCCGTTAAAAAACCTTTTGAAAGTAGCTTCTCTCTTAGCACCCGGCTGTCAGTTAAGAAACCACCATCACCGGAAGTGCTACTTCACAATAAAAGTCTCAACGAACGAAAGCAATAAATCCCGTATACGTCATCGGAATATTTCGAATCAACAGGTGTATGGCAGGCTGAGGTAACATATAATTAAAACAACAGGCCATGTCCCTAATAACTTTATGACGAGCATTACATCATCAGATAAAAAACAAATACAGTGAATTGATATATAAATGAAATGATTGAGGAAGGAAAAATATACTGCTACCTGACGTAAGTTGTGCCAATTAAGGCCATAAAGTAAATTCGTCATTTAAATTCGTCATTAATGTTTTATGTCGTTAAAATATTGACTAGTTAAAGTGATGCCCATTTGTTAATTAAGTAGTGTCAGACATGCTTTAAATTGTCTTATTTTAGTAAGAAATAACATTATATGACGTATTATATGCTAAGACATTTGCCATATAACAATATTTTTTGTTTCAAGCACAAGCCAGCTGTTTCTGATTTAAAACCCGTTTTAAGTTCATATATCAAAATTGAATTTATATATTGATATCCACCTATTATTTATTTATCTATTTATATGACAAAGATTTTAGTGTGTATTTGTTTTGGGGGGGGGGAAAGGAGAAAGATGACAAGCATTTTGTAATTTTGAAATGTGACTGTTATGACTGATATTGTGTCTGCAATAAAAATATTTCTAACAAGTATTTATGCATGTTATTTTCTACAAACATATTCAATAATATGTTTCTCTAATAGTGAAGTATTTTTTCTCCTCAGATTAAAACAGGTTCTTCAACAAAAATAAAACATGTGGATTCAGTTGTTACAGTGATGTGTTTCTCATTCATACATGTGTTTGTTACCTCATTGCATCAAATCATTTTGCACATTTGGGATTTGTTTACATATCCCAGATGGTTTTTGCTTTCCTCTGTCATCACTTTATTTCCCGGCAGGAAGCATTGTCTTGATTTGTGTCTGATCCTTAAGCATCTTTTCAGCATGTTGCAAATTGGTTCTGTTTGTCCCTTTCAGTGTCACAGTTAGGATGACTGCGTTGCCTTTCGTGTTACATGTTCTTACTTTATGAGCATTTATGAGCTGTGATTCATGTTTTTAGAATCGGGATTAGGACATCTGTTCAGTAATATACACACGGGTCTCATTATACTTCACTTAGTCATGTGTCCTTTTGCTTTTACTTTCAAGAGGCTTCTTTGAATTACCCACTGTTTCTATAAAGCCACAGTTTAATTTCACTTTTGGTTTTATTTTTATTTCTGCTGTAACTAAATCCTCTTGTCCACCTGCTACTGACAGTCTAACTTTGGGGATTTTGCACTTATGAAACTCATTTAAACATTTATTCCAAGAAATTTCTTACTGTTTACAGGAATTGTGGAATTGTGTGTAACTGGGTCTATATTAATAGTTGTATATTTCCACAAAATGTGTTCTTTCATGTATTTGTTTGCTTCTATTTGACTGTTGTTGTGTTCTTCTGTGTCTACTATAAGGGGTTCGGTCCTCCAACTCCGCCTTATTTTCTTCTTCTTTTGTTCAGGGTCCTCCAGGACTATTATAAATATTAAGTTATTAATTTCCTCTTCCCTTTTGTTGTTCGTTCCACTGGGGAGAGGCAAGTTTTATAATCTATTGTAATCCTTTCATTTATAGAGTTCAAATGTTTATTTTTCCTTCTGTATTAATGATAAGTGTTTGGATATTTTTATTTGAGTTGTTATTACACCTTTATATAATTTGTACATGCTAACTATTATTTTGTATAGATCGGGTTGGAGAACTGGAGCACATGCTAGGTGCTAATGCTAATATCTCCCGATTGACAGAATAAATAAACGGAGACCGCCTCCAAACCCAGACTTGATGTCTTGTGGTTTGTCTGATCACCACACCAAACACACAACGCAGAAATCCACCGGTCACATGTGCATGTATTCACACACAGCATCCAGCTGCATCCCATTAAGTCAGACCATTGAAAAGTTTATTTATTTCATTCTTTACCCTTTCAGTGGTTTTTTATGTCCTATTTTGTTATTTTTATCACTTAAATATTTCAGATCATCAAATGGGTAAATAGAAAAGATAGTTTCAAATGATGATGTAATTTTTGAACTTGGGTAAAATAAAAACCTATCCAAACAAATGTGACATTATATGTAAAGTTATCACCCCATAAATCTTACAACTGGTTGTGCCGCCTTTGGCAAGATGAACGACTATCTAACATTTGAGGTTGGACTTTGACTAGGTCACTCCATATGCTTAATTTTGTTTGCTGTGAGCCAATCAGTGTTGGACTTGATGATGTGCTTTGAATTATTATCCTGCTTTCTAGCCCAGCTGAACTCAAGCTCAATGTCAAAAACTGAAAGCTGAGTGTTTTTTGGTAGAGAGCAGAATTTATGATTTAGTTAGTTAAGGCTAGTTATCCAAGTCTTAATACAAGAAAGCACCTCAAACCAAACCCCAAACAGTCTTGGAGAACGTTAAGATGCTTTTCTGCAAATGTGAGACAGGCCTTTGTGTTCTTTCAGTCAGGAGTGGCTTCTCACATGGATGTCATTTTTGTTTTATCTCTCTCTTACTGCTGAATCAAAAGCACCAACTTTGGGAGAAGTCAGTGACGTCTGCAGTGTTAAAGAACTACTGAGTTTGGGTCTCTGGAGTACTAAATCCTTAAAAAACAATTTGTCATTGTCATTCTTCCCAGACCAACAGATGTCAAAGATTTTGCTTCTTATCCATTTTTGAGATCTTTTACCTTATTTCCTTTCAAACTGGCTCAGGCCTGGCTGTGATCAGGGCTGAAGGGCATGACCAATACAAATAGTTATTTTAAGTTAATTCATGATTTAACAAGATGGGGTGATTTTTTTTTTTATGACAGAGTACCAGGTTGCCTTGAACAGTGTGTTTTGTATTTTCTTGGGTTATGAAAATGAAAATGTATTTGATAATCTGAAAGATTTATGTGCAAAAAAGAAAAAACAGAAGAAACTTGTAACGGGGCAACTAGATTTTCACAACACTGCAGACTGCTAACTCACGGAGGGATTCATTTCTAAATGAAAAATTGAAATTAAGATTCTGAATTAATTATTTAATTACTGAATTATATAACAGATATTTCTCACCTTTTAAATTAAATTACTGAAATAAATGGGGTTTTTAAAATCATTTTTAAATGTAGTGACCTGTGAAAGTTGAGACGTATTATGTTAAATCATTGCATAGATATTTTTATGACAGCGATAAGCAGCATGACTGTTATCTCAGGCTGTGTGTTAGATCAGCTTAATCTGTATGATGAGAGAAAAAAAATCACATTGACACCTTAACTGGATTCACACAATAAATTTTATTCGACAGCAACCATCAACCTTTTAATGAAAACAAACTGTAGAAGGAGCTGTGTGGCGTTTCAATGAGGAGAGGTGTCCCTCCACAGATAACAGCAGCTCCACTGGATCCCACAGTTTTTCCAAATGGAGATGCTGTTACAGCTGGTGAGACCCGCAGAAACAACACAGCTGATGGACCCGAGCAAAAGGTTTCCCCCCAGATCCGGCTCCCCAGTCTTCAGCTGAGAACCGAGTCAAAGCAGGAGCCTCCGTTTTACCTCCACGAGGATTAGATGGCCTTTAAATATTAACCCAGATATAATCTCTGGCTCATGAAGTCTGCCTGGCAAAGTCTCTGTAAAGTTGTGTGATAAAATGCTGCCCTCTTTTGTTGAACTCAGTGATCACATGAAGTCACACCACTTTACTGCCCGTCCTAAAGTTGAGTCTCCATGTGATAGCAGCCACATCTGATGAATTATCACTGAAATATCATAAAGCTAATCTTGGTTTTTATATCATCTGAGATTACGTTCCACCCTTTGACTCCAATAAAATCAGGGTCATTCACTCAATAAACATGAACAGGGTGTTGAGAGCAAGATGCTTTGTGGCAAAAAAAAATAAAAAAAAAAATACTTGAATTTGAACTCAAAAAAAAAAAAAAAGTCTTATATTTCGGTATTAAAATAGATAGCTGACTGTTCCTTTTGGGGAGCTTCATCTTTTTTTTCTCTTTTTTTTTCACAAAATCTGACTCAACTTATCTTTGGTGAACTTTGACCCTTAACCCGTCCTCTGTAAAAGAAATAAAAATAGAGCCATAAAGTAATTCAAAGATAGGCTAAAAAGACCTTCACCCCTATTATAGCCTTCAACTTTGACCATCTCTATTCAGAGGATCTTTCCAATAGGAAGACTTACAAGCACCGGTAAATTATTATGATCAAAAAGAAATAAACTGGCACATTTTCAGTAATAGTTGAACAAGAAACAACAGCAAAAATCTTTACATTATACTTTTACAGAATGTCATCTTGAAAAGAAATATGATGGTATCAGTCCATTAAGATCTGTGCAAACAGCCATGCATCAACTTGTTTCCAAAAGAAGCAAACACGGAAATGTTTGAACCTGATCAACTTTTATTCAATTTTAACATTTTGTTTTAAAAAAATCCTTTTTGCTACTTCCTGTGAAATTTAAGCTCTCCCTTTAAGATTACATATAGAATTTTTTTTTACTGCCAAAATAGCATAAATGTACCATAGCTAACCAAAACAACAACATTTTATTAAAAGAAAACCAAACTAGGCCATAGGTCAAAGGTTTTCTGAAAACTGGTTTAAAACCTGATTGACAAATAACTTTTTTTTTTCTTAATTGCACATCACTTTGATAAACAAATGCAAATAAAAAAAGCTCATACTTACCAAATTAACCCTGCAAGTAAATACCAAAAGGAGGAAAAGAGACATAAACAATTACAATTAAAAGTGTGAAAGAAAATCAGTCAGTGACTGAGAGGAAAGTCTGTGTACTGGATGAACTCGTGACTGAGAGCTGCTTAAGACTGTGTGGGGTAGAGAAAAATTAATCATTACACTTACTGTAAATATGTAACAGACCCAACCTGCACATAATAGTCAGAAAATTATATAGCTTGAACACCGATGAACATACCTCCATGATAGGATCAAATCATTCAGGCCAACAGGAAGCTCATAGTTTAGAAACCAAAGTAACCAATAGAGGTGTGTTTTAAAACAAACATTTAATATGTTACAGGATCATAGATCAAATTTACTTCCTGTTCTGGTTTGATGGTTTTGAGTAACTTTTATCAGAGAGTATTATGCATGTTTGATGTTTCCCAGAAATATTTTTATTTTATAAAATTTAAAAAGTGAAGGATTTGTAAATATGAAGCATCTAAAAGTCATAATTTCGGCTCCAAATGCAGTGTTGCAGAGCTAATGCACATAGAAATAACTTAATATTCAGTCAGGCATCTGTAGAAATGCCTGAATTTAAGATAAAACTTTTGATATGAATGATGTCAATGATTACATCAGTCATTGCATGATTATTTAATGATATAATGTAAAATTATTTTAAGAAATTAAAAAGACCAAAAGGCATTCAAATTCCTTGTTCTAACCATTTTTATGTCAGAATTTTGATATTAATCTCATAATTCTGAACTTAATCTAAAAGAAATGTTCTTGAACTAATTTCGCGTGGTCCCTTTTGACCCACATGACTTTCCGTACTGATGAACTGTTGTAGCAGGCTGATGTGTGAGTAGCTAACAAACGCTCCTTCATCAATCTCTATTGTGCCTCTGATATTAACACACTTAAAACAACATAACCACTATGACTACCTTCATTAAAGATAACAAAGCGATTTTTAGCGAGAACGATTTACAGCAAGGTTATTTTAATCATTTCAGTCAGTAAAACTAGCCTCGTTAGCAACACTAATGTTAACGCTAGCTCTTAGCATTACTTCAGCTGTGACTGGAAATAACAAGCTGTTCAGGGAGAAACTAATTTGTGTTCTTCTCGTTTTTTATTCCGAAAGTATTGTGAATGTGTTTACTTTCAATGAGAAAATTTAAAGGGAATTATTTGATGTCCCCTTTTCTTTCTGTCGATGATTCATGAAAGCTGGTAACTTGCTTGTTTCAGGTCAAAATGGCAGAGCTAACAACACTGGAGAGCCTTCTGGAGATGGGCTTTGGCAGAAACAGAGCGTGAGTTACGATCTTCACACCAGATATGACTGATTTCAGTGAGCTGAAGGCTAATGCTGGGTAACCTGTCCTGTCTGTCGCTTCCTCAGGGAGAAAGCAGTGGCCAATACAGGAAACCAGGGGATAGAGCAAGCCATGGACTGGTGAGACAGTTACAGTATTGGTCAAAAGTTTCGGCTTCTCTATGTATTTCTCTTGTTTTTGCTATTTTCTCACACTTAAATTTTTCAAAATGTTCAAACCCATTTTATTATGAAACATTGATAACCTCATTAAGCATTTAAAAAGCGGTTTTTATTTAAATGTGTCCTTGATTAACTAAAAGTAGCTACTCAAGCCAACTCAGCCTTGGATATGTTGCTTAATAAATTAACTATGATTAAAGAGAAGAATGTTAAAAACTAAAAAAAAACATTATTAAACAAATATAAATTACTTATGTATCTTTAACTGACCGAAAATATTTGTATGGAATATTTAAACATCTGGTTTCAACTGTATAGCAATTGATATTTTGGGTTGTCTATATGTAAACAGAAATTATAAAAATTTACAATGATGCCTGTATTGTTTTATCATTAGGTCAAGGTCAGGCAGCCATTCAGAGCACAGAATGGCTGCCTGACCTTTTGTTCTGGATGCGTCTCTTTCAGGTTAATGGAACATGAGAACGACCCGGACATCGATGAGCCGTACGTTCCTCCAGCGGGGAACGTTTTAGGAGGAGAGGCAGATGAGACGACAGCAGGGGACTCAGGTGAAGGTCGGTGCATGTTTTTGTTTTTCTGAGGAGAAAAACAATATTTAATACCATTTTAATTCATATAGTCTAAGGTAGATCTGTCTTTGTGAATAATTTCTTTAAAGATGTCTTATTAATCCCGCCGTGGTCGTGTTTCAGCGCCACTAATCGCAGAGGAAGATGAGCTATACAGCGACAACCCAGAGGCTTCGAAACGACCAATGACGGAGGAGGAGAAACGTGAACAGGTCAAAAGGTCAGAGCTGATGCTGAACAGTTTTAAGCAGCGTTAACGTCATGTGTTTTTATTTACCAGCTGGTTTGTCCCTGCCTTTCAGACTAGAGGAGCTGATGCGAGTGAAGCAAGCGGAGAGGAGGGAGCGTGAGCGAGCCGAGGAGGTGGAGCGGGAAAAGCAGCGGAGGAGGCAGGGCCAGGAGCTGCAGCAGATCCGGCAGAAGATTCAGGACGACGAGATGAAGAAACTCGCAGATCAGAGGAGGAGAGAGAAGATGGAGGACAAGCTGGCGAGGTTAGCTTCTCCAAGGATTCACAATGAATGTTTAAAGCCACAAAAGTAAAGATTTGATAACAATTTATGAAATCCTGAAGCAAAATGCTGCAGGTACTACAATTTATGTGCAAGACTTGACTGTAACTTTGCAGGATGTTTAAGCATAATGATGCAGTTATTATTTATGATGGTTTAGTTTGTGGAAATACTTTGTTGTGAGGACATTATAATTAAGATCACAATGGTTTTACTTCTTGTTACTGTTTCTAACTCTGGTGCCTTTTTTCTTGTCCTTGTCAGGCAACGGGTTAAAGATAAAATCGCACGAGACCGAGAGGAGCGAGCACAGAAAGTAATTGAGACACACTGACTTTATTTTTCATTTTTTACTCTGTAATTCTGACTGTTTTATCTTTTTTTTAACTCCTCTGGTTTAGTTTGGAGGTGGTGCACCTCCGAGCACGATGACATCCACCCAGCCCACCCCGCCCAGTCCGTCGTCACCCACCGGTCAGGGGCCCCCGCCCACGAAGAAGGAGTATGACGAGTCCAGGATACAGGTACATATTATATCACATATATTATTTAAGGCTTTTTGTACCTTTCTACCCTCCATCTTGTCATTTCTTCCTTGTGCTCTCCATTCTTTCTTTCCTTCTTAGTATTCCTTCTTTGCTGGAGCCCTGTAAATAAACTTTATTTACAGGAGCCCTGTAAATAAAGCTTCACTTTACTCTGTATTGCTGTTGTTACAGTTATTTTATGCTTCCTTTCACCGGATCCTTCGCAGGTTCGTCTTTTGGACGGCTCCACCATCAACACCGTGTTCAAGGCCCAGGAGCCGCTGGCGGCGGTGCGCGTCTACGTGCAGATGAACGGCAACACACCCGAGGGTCAGGACTTCACGCTGCTGTCGCCATACCCGCGCCACATTTACACTGAACTGGACATGGAGAAGCCTCTTAAAGAGCTGGGTGAGCCTTCAGGAAACGAGTTTTAAATGCTGTCAGATATCTAAAATGGCGTCACGTCCATGAGTTTTTTTTTTTTTTTTTTAAACGTGTAGCTCGCGTTGGGCTGAAACCGGCTTTTCTTTGCGCTCTGCACAGGTTTGGTGCCTTCAGCTGTGCTGGTTGTTACCAAAAAGTGAGAAGGATCAGCTCTGTGAGCCTACCTCACCTCTACCACGACGTCAACACGAGAACCGAGCGACCCAGGAACCGAGCTGCCATCTGCTAGTATCACTCACTAAGCCAGCTAGCTGAACCGAAGCAGAGACGCAGTGAAGCTGCATTCAGACACGTTGGAGCTCCTCAGACTTTGATGTGAGTTTCTGTTTTTGAAGACTGACTGAATGCAGCTTCAGATCTGCTGCAGGCGTTGAACTGGACCTTTGACCTCAGCTGAGTCGAGCTGAAGATAGCTGGCTTCTGACTGATACTTCCCCAAGGATCAATGCTTGTGGTTTCAACACATTTATTAAAAAAATGCACAGAACAAAGTTTTAACTCGACCCTTGTATTGCTAAAGAATACGTGCTAAAGTGGTTCTGAAAGGGCCTTAAGTTTATTTCCTGTGATCTTCCTGACTTTGTGACATTTTACTTTCATTTTTTTAACAAGTTCAGATTTGCTGAAAGCTGTGTCCACCAGGAACCTGATTACAATAAAGCTGGCTGGGATAATTGAGTTGATGTTCTGAATTTAATATAAATTATCCTCTCACATTTTTGTAAAACCAATTCTCATGAAAGTAGAAAACCTGGAAATGATGCAGCTAAAAGGTTTGTCTTCCTGAAAATATTCTTTATATAACACATATAACAAAATATTTAAAAAAAATACTACTTTAACAAATATAAGCTTGAATTCTGTATATACCTATTAAAAAGCACCGGTAAAGATGATTACATTGCCAAAATAATACTACTGATTGACATCACTACTGTTTTTACATTAGTGATGAGGTTCACAAAAACTAAATTGCTAAAAAAAACTCAGAAATAAAACCTTCTAGATGATTAAATAACAGCTTCTTGTGTGCGTTTTACATGCACATAATGAGGAAAACTTAACTTGTTTAAGACTGGAAATACTGGTTTCCTCGTCCATGACAGGAACTCATTGGTTTTAATTCGAACTTTTAGCAAAGTACCTTTTTTAAAAATAAAACTTCATTCTTCTTTAAATTAATTTTTAAGCTTTTTGCGCATCATTACCACGGTGCTGATATTTTGGGAGCTGAAACCAAAACCTTTTACCACAGTTGGTGCTGGACTCCATTTATGCTGCAGCCTAAATGAAGCCAAAGCTGCTGATGCATCTTAATAAAACAACCAAACCTATTAATTTGGGTTAAATTAAGACTCAAGTATTTAAAATTTAGAAAAAAATGATCAGTTTGTCAATAAAAATAGGAGGAAGTGAACTGGACTTTCAGTCATGGTACATTTCTATTAGTTCCTCCTTGTATTTGAACATTTAGGTAAATAATAGAAACACACCTGTGAGTTTGTTTCATGTAGTGTTAAATTGTTTTTCTCCTTGTATCTGAAGAACAACAAATCTGAGAAAGCCTTAAAGTGACACTATAAAACACATTTTATGTACATTAAAAACCAACAATTGGTACAAAACATCATTCACACACTGGATAGAGTGAGCGACTTTAAAACATGAGAAAAGGCGTCGATTTGACAACAAATACAAAAATAATTTTAATTAAAATCAGAAGACTTTACAGAAAATGGGCGCCATGGTTTCCCTTTAGCTGGTTTTTCCAGCGAGATTCACCGACTTTGAAAGCACAGAGGCATGCTGGGAAATAAGTCTGTCGTTCAGACGGGTCGGACCGGTTCCAGAGCTGTTCGGTTTAACTGGGTGGATAGTAGGACTGGTTGTAGTTCCAGGCGTTCTGGTAGCCGTAGCCGCCGTAGCCGCCGTACTGCGGTTGCTTAGAGACAGAAAAGAAACTGACGTGTCATTAAAAAAAACTTTCAGACGAATTCAACATCAGTTTTCACATTTCAAAAACAACAAAACTAGGAATCTGTAAATATTAAATGGCAGAACTTCTTAACTTTTACCTGGTACCAGCTGCTGTACACTCCGTATCCGGCCTGGGCGCTCGGGTCGGCGGCCATCACAGGAGGCGGCGGCGTGGTGATGGGAGCGTGTGACGTGCTGGATGCCGGCACAGCAGCAGAAGAAGAAGAACTGTCGTCTGTTTTGCTAGTTTTCTCTGGATCCTCGTCCCTTAGGAACCAGATTAATAGAAATAAAACGTTAGAACCACCGACATGATTTAAAAAGATGATCTGTCGTGTATTCTGTGTATTAACTAAATGTATTAAACAACGGCGCCATTTTGTGATGTAATCAGGGTAAGTCGAAATGTAAAACAACCAAGGCTCAATCTACAGAAGTTGGGAGGATTTCAGTGAAGATCTGAGCGACTCATCTGCAGTTTTGACAGAAGAAGCTAACTGGAGTGATGAAGAAGAGGACGCTGGTTCTACTGAAGGACTAGAACCTTATTTATTTGAGCCATATTGTTTAGGAAGCAGAAGCGCCAATGTTTCTGCAGAGGAAGGGTCAGGCGGTGAACAGCTGGAACTCCAAATCCCTGAATGGTAATAAACAGATCTATGCAGATAATTATTCATCTGTAATTCTGGTTTTAGTAAAATGAACCAGAAAATAATCCAGTCACTTTAAAGGAACTGGTTCAGGTTCTGATCAGTCATCAGTTTTCTTACTCCTCCTATTTCCAAGTCTTGAGTTAAATTTTCCTACTTCTGATAACAGTATGACACTGTAACACTTATTAAAACAAAAAGCTTTAATAAGCGTCTCTCCGACATACTGAACTTTCCCTCCACAATCATAATCTGAGGCTAGGTTTCGCCCTCTTCTCTCACCCGTTCTCTGCTTCTCTCTTCGTGCCTCCCAGCTCGTCCAGCAGCTTCTGATGCGCCTCGTAGACGGACAGCACGCTGCAGAGACAGCACAGCTTCAACTTTGAGATGAAAATGCTTCACCAGACCCAAACAGGATGGTCAGAAACAAGATGCTTAACCTCTTAATGGAGTTGCTGTACTCCTCCGTGAACTGGAGGCCTCTCTGTGACAGGAGTAACTTGGTTTGCGGGGTGAGCGGAGCCGCCAGGGCCCGAGTCACACACTCCTGCACCGCCTCGGCCGAAGCCCCCGGCTCCGCAGACGACTCCAGGTCCAACAGGTTCAAGTGCAGCTTGTCGTTATCCTGATGGAAGAGTCATTTATGGAGAAAAGGAAAACATTTTTATTAAAACAGGAGGGTGCAAAGGGTGGATCCTGATCTGACTTGTGCCCCAGAACAGATGGAGACTTTTTTATTTTTAATTAGGACAAAATTATCACAAAGTAACATCTTTTTACAGCCTCAAGGAGAAATCTCTTGTGACAATATTTCATTTATTTTGTAGCAAATTCCTCCCTGACACCGCTAAGCAACGAGACGCATCATGCCGTTCAGCTGAGACATCAACCGTTTCCGTCTCTGATCTCACCGGACTAATCTCTAGCGCTTCCTGTAAAACCGTGCGGGCGCCGTCTGGGTTTCTGGCCACTTTGAGCAGCAGACGGGCCAGTTTGATGGAGTAGAAGGCGTGCAGCGTTGGCCTCTCTTTGGATTCAGCCACCGCCTCTCGCAGCAGAGCCTCCGACTGGTCCAGCCGGCCCGCTCGGCGCTCTAAGGCCGCCCTGCGGATGCGAACCACGGCCAGACCAGGCCGGGCTTTCTCCAGGGCCTCCAGAACCCGCCGGGCCTCGTTGAGGTCACCTGGTGGAGACGGGCAGGAAGTTCGCATGAGCAAGTTTTCTGATGTGCTTTTTTTTTGTTTGTTTTGTTGTACCATTTAAATGTTTAGACTAGCCTGGCCATTTCATGACATCAGCATATTAGGGCCACTGTAAATTTTCTAGAAAATACAAGAACATTTGTGAGCTTGAAAATTAAAAAATGTGCTTAAAAAAAAAAAATCTCAGAAATTTTCTAGGAAAAATGTAGAAATTTCGAAAATTGGGCTAATATATATTAACGAACATCAAGATATAAATATATGAGATTACAGTCAAAAGTAAACAGCTATTTGCAGTTTGTAGTCTGGTTCAAATTTTTCTACTTTATAGTCGATATGTTGAATGAAGTTAGCATTACGGTACTAAACATAAAGTTGTACAAAGCTAAGCTATGCTAACTGTGTGACTGAGAAAAGTTATCCCTCAGTCACTGTAGCAAACAAATGTGCTACATGGTTCTCTCTCACATGCTAAACAGATCTGTTTGGGTAAACAAGTAGTTCTGTTCTTCAACTTTTTGTTTTTCAGAGTCGGTGAAGACCGCAGTGCATTTAGAGGAAAATTGTAATTTTAATATGTCTGTGCCTCTGCCTGGTGCCTCAAATTAAAAAAAATCTAGACACGCCCCTGCTTCATGTTTCAGAAAAGATTCACTCTGAAACCTGGTTTCAAAAAGAGCCTCTGGTCACTGGCGTCGTATAAACAAGCAGCTGGAAGCGGCTCTGAGTTCGGAGGAGCAGAAAGAGACGGGCGTGTCGTACCGTGTCTCTCCTCAAACGTGGCCCACTGCATGTGGATGTTGGGTTTGCTGGGCAGGTGGACCTGGCAGGCTCGCCTGTAGACGGCCCGCGTCTCCTGCACACTCTGCGGCTCCAGGTACTGAATGTACTGAAACACACACAGCAAGGTGTTACATTGTTTCAAGCCCCTCACAGATAAAGTGAGTAAGTGATTCATCTCACCCTGGTCCAGAACTCCTCGTACAGAGCGCAGGCGATCAGGCAGCGCTCAAACAGGATGCGAACTCTGTGGTCGCCCTGGACGGCGGGAGCATCATCTGATGCTTCCTGACGTTGCGTCGTGACCTCAGATTCCTCCGTCGATTCCTGGTTTGGATCTGTTAGAAGACAGCAGTGTGTTAAATACAGATACTTTCTAACATGAAAGGAAATTAAAAACACTTTTATCGTGCGTGTCCTCGCCTTGTGAGGACTCTGTGGTGTCTTTGTTCAGCTCAGCGATCTCCCAGTCCAGGTAGGTGTGCCAGGCTCGGAGCTGGAGGCGGTCCAGCGGCCGGACGTGGAAGTACGGACGCTTGATCTGTCGTAAAGAAACGAGGAAATCTGCTGGGTTTGTGAGCCAGCGACAGCAGGAGAGAATAAACTGGACTAAATTATTTCTACTTTTCTCAGTCATGGTTTTATTTACAGAATCGGTTCTGACATTTTCAGGCTCACTCATTCAAAGTTGTTTTCATGCTGCGTGTCTTTGGTTTGTTTCATTAAATAATTATTAGCTTTAAGATTTGCCTGCATATCTTAATTTGTCTGCAGATCTGTCATACAGAGCTCCAGATCTGTATGACAGATCTGGAGCTCATCATGAACACGACTTCCTGCTAGAAGAGATGCTATATATGCAAAATAAAATAAAATAAAGAAACAGAATAAAATCAATCAATAAATAAAATTAATAATAAAAACAGAAATACATAAAGAATAAAAATAAAGATACAAAAAAGAGAACAAAACAAATGTAAAAAAACAGAAATGCATAAAGAATTCAAATAAAATCAAAGAAAAATAAATTGAAAACTAGTAAGATATAAAAAACAAAAAGAATAAAGAACAAAAAGAAAGAAAATGAATAAAAAGAATAGAAATGCATGAAGAATTAAAAAATAAAAAGAATAAAAAAACAAAAAAAACAAAAACAAAAAGAATAAAATAAAGACAGAAATAAATGAAGGTTAAAATGAAATGATCCCGGCAGAAACTCACAGCATCTTCATAGTTCCACCTCTTCCGGACCTCTCCCTCGTTGTCCTGGTAAACTTTGTCTCTGCGAAGCAGAACCTGGTCTCTGATCTTCTGCATCAGCTCCTCCTGAAAAGAGGCAGACATCACTGGTATATAAAGATGTTCCCATTGGGAATCTACACCTGGTCATGAAAATGTGACAAACTTTCAGCTTTCACTGAACTCTACGAGTGCTGGACTTTAAAATCTCCAGGCAGAAAAAACAACAAGGCATTAGAACCCATGAAAACTAATTCCTTCCCGCCGTGTTAAATAATATTTAAACACAGATTAAACAATAAAGCAGGTGGTTGAGCCTCATAAAGGCTTATTTCTAGTGAGAACCAAGTTTTTAATAGCCAGATTTTACTCACCGAGTCGGTACCCTCGGGCGTAGCGGGCTCCTCCTCTCCTGGCGGCCTCTCCTCGTCCGCCTCCTGGGCCTGTTCGGCCCGCTTTGCCTTCTGGCTCTGCCGGCACGTCGCCCTCAGCTCCTCGTACTCCTCAGAGGGGAGCACGTCTTTAGGCGGGTTGTTGTTAAGATGCACTTTGAACCTGGAAGCAGGAAGGATGGACAACGCAGCAGGATCAGGAATAAAACTTAAGAGACAAATGAAGAGGAGGGGATGAAGGTTTATCGATAGACTTTAGGCACTTTTATAATTAACGGTATTTTGTAATATTTCTGCTGTAAATCATCATTAACCGCGAAAACACAGGCAGCGTCACACTGTGTGTGGGAGAAAGGAGTTGCTGTAAACTAGGATTGACTAATTTAAGATAAAATGACTTGAAGATGACATTTTACACAATCAGAGCTTTTATCAACCAATCGAGTTTATTTGTATCGCACATTTCAGCAACAAGGCAGTTTAAAGTGCACTTGTTATCATAAAAGCAGAAAAATGTAAAGTCAACAATTGAGAAAACCAGTAAACGTTCAAACAGACTTTCTGTTCAAACGTTGTTGTTTTTTTAATGTTAAGCTCGAATTTAATTGCAAGTTTTACCATTACAGTGTCCAACATGTGACTCTTTGAAGGCCCTTGGATGTCAGTATCGTGTCTGTGGCGGTCAGGTGGGCTTACTTGTCGTAGTGGGTGCTGTAGAGCTGAGTGGGAACTCTGAGCGCTCGGTCCAGGACGGCCACTGCGTTCTTCACGTTTCCGTGCTCCTTCTCCCACTCCACGTAGAGATCCCACAGGCGGTCCGAGTGGAAATCCAAACCGCACGACGCAACGGCATTCTCAAAAACACTGAGGACGTTTAACCGAGGAAAAAAATGATGTTGTCAAAGAATTGTTTATGTATTACTATAATTGTGTTTTCTGCTCTCACGGTTCCTCCATGTTTATCACTTCCAGAGTCAAATTTCTAGATGTTTTTTTTTATGAAGTTTCACAATAAGTTGTATTTTTGAGTACAAGTCATGGAACAATATTGTGCTGGAATTGGCTTGGTCTGAAATAACTCAACTAAACTGTAAAATCTAATAATATTAGTATTTTCTGTGTGCGTTTCAAAAACATACTCAGACGACATTCAAAAGGAAATTAAAACAGAAATTTCGGAGCTGAACCCTCGACTTTTCCATCAGCTTTGGAAAATAATGTGTCGAAAGCATTAAGATGTGACTGGAAGCTTGTTCACCTGCGAATCCGAACAGCTGAATCGGGCAGGTTCATGTCCAGCGTTCCCAGCAGCAGATTGATGTAGTGGATCCAAAGATCTACGCTCAGAGGGATTGCTTGAAGACCACGAATACACACCTAACATAGCACACACACGTCAATTTTTTAAAAATAAGCAAAGTGCTTTACAAATACACATCAAATAATATGAAAAAAATGTAAAGGAGTTTTTACCTCCTCTGCTTTGTTGTTGTCGCTGCCACGACGTTCCAGGTCGACAAATTTCTTCCAGTAGCCATAGCAGAGAGGATACCGAGCCAGGAAGGCTTCCAGGGCTCTGCGGTACGCGGCAGCATGACCCTGAAAAGATGAAACTGGGTGGTAATTCCTCTTTACAGAGAAAGTCAATCTTAATTTCTGTTTTCTACTAAAAAAATTCCTCTGGTTTGCTGAAAACACACACCTCATGCTCACAGTACTGGAGCAGATCGGTCCAGCTGGGGAAGTCCTGAGGATTGTCATGTGCGGCTTTCCATAGACGATCAAAGTCTGCAGGTAGATCCCCCTGTTCGCTCTCTGCTGCCAGGTCCGTGGAGTAGTTATCTGGGTCTGCAGGACCCTCAGGGGCCGCAGCTGCACCGCCATTTTCCTCCGATGCTTCAGGAGGAGGCGGCGCTGCCTCGGTGACATCCATGGCTTTAAGAAGAAGAACATTATCAAAAAGAATATTGGTATTGGCTTCTTTTAGCCAAAGAAAATAGGTTCTGCTGTAGTGTGACCGTACGTTAAGGTCAAAGGTCAACAGAGATGTGAGAGCCAGGTGAACATTCTTCCACAGCAGACCAAAATAAATCTGCTTTACTTCATTCGGTTTACAATATTTATTAAGTTTGGACCATCCCATTTTAAATGACCTTTACATGCATGTTTTTGTGACTCTTGTTTAATGTGAGATATAATCTGTTTTAAACTTTTAAATACATTAAAAGAAACATGGTACAGTGTTACAAAAACAACGTGCAGACTTCAGCTAATTATTCTCTTTACCTCTCTTTAAGGTAATATTTTTTTAAAGTAATTTGTATTTTAGCATAAAAATTTTGCATTGTACTGCCTTGTAATGAAGAACAGGGAAATAAATACAGCGGCACTCATTAAATTCATTTATTAGAATCACATAAAGACACCCAATTTAACCAGATAACCTGCTGAGAAAGAAAACCTCTGTGCATATAGTTGGAGGTAAACTAATTAAATAAACTTTCTTGAAAAATCAAGAAATTTTAAGATTTCTGCTGAGCCTCCCATTCATACATTATAGCAGATACCAGTGCAGTAAAATGAATGTTAAAATCACTGAAACGAAGAAATGTCACTCCGGGAAGCTGAGCAGCAGCAGCCTCTTCAGCACAGCTGTGAGTTAAAACTCTTATCAGTTCATCTTATAGGGAATCACTGAACGTCCAGCTCTGCTCAGGGTTGCTGTGTGTAGCTCAGCCTAGCATGCCATGCCTTCCGCTTTTCAAAGAAACAGCAATGCAGCGCTTTGTTGAAACAATTATCATATCTGTCAACCCACAGCCAACTTTAGTCTAGAAACTCTGAAATAAATCTACCTGAAGACTCTTCAGGCACCCCGTTACCGCTCATCTCTTCACAGCCCTCCGCCGCCATGATAGAAAAACCACTGACGTCATCAGCAAGCGACAAAAACACAAACTGCAATTTGTAAACAAATCTTAGAGCTGTCACAATCTCCGCTTTGGTTTTATCCACACACAGCAAATTAAATACTTATACACATTAAAAAAAATCATATACATTTTTTTAGTAAACATTTTCTTTAAAATGTGAAAACTTTTGCTTTCTTCTAAATGGTTAATTTTATACCCCGGACTTAAGCATGGCCAATCAGCGCTCAACTGCACTGGATCGCCGCAAGGGAAATTCAATTCAAAAATACTTTATCCGAAAGGGAAATTATTTTTTGTAACTGATATAATTAAACCATCTTCAAAGAGTCATTGTGGACGGTGATTCTATGGGCAGGATTGAGCCCCAGTAGCAGTCAGTTTAGCAATGAATATGAAGGGGCCTCTGAAGACCATTGCTGTTTGACAGTCTCATTACGTGTCAACAGCTCAATATCAGGGTATTACGGTATTCTTCAGAAGCATTTATTATTGGCAAACACTTCTTATCCAACGTATTTGCTTGTGCTGCTCCCTACCCATTATGATTAATGGAAGAGATGTCTTGAACTTCTTTCATCTACTCTATTGTCCTTTAATTTGTAGAAATGCATTTTAAAAAATTCCACTTTTATTGGACCCATTAGTATTTTAACCAGCCTCGATTAAAATACAAGTTCATCTTAACCTGTCCAAAAACCTGTAAAATTGCCCTAATATTTTGTTTTAAGTCAGTAAGTCAAAAACATACTGGATAAAATATTACAAGATGGAATACTGAACATTAGTCAACAGGTTAAATATAGTCCCTTTAAGGGGCACTGTAGATAGTTGCCCTGTCTGAAACAAAGTTCTCCAGACCTAGAAAAGTGACATAAAAAAAATAAAAAAAAGATAACCATACTTTTTCATTCAGTGTTGGCAGAATGAGTGTGAATGTGAAATATAATTTAACAAAAATTACTGGAAGAAATCAGACTTGTTATTTTTCACATTTGGTCAAGTTTATTTTCACTTGGTCTCATCTGTTAAGAGTACATCAGACAACTTTGACAGCTGAAGTGCAATCATTAACTTCCGTTTTCACCAATTCAAGCCACTGACAAAAAACAATGCAGAGGGAACATTTATGCTCTTGAAAACAGAAACTCGCAGAACCTTCCCTCCTGCAGCTCAGATGATTGAACTTGATGGCAGATTGATGTTTCTGTAGTTCAGATGGCTTTAAATGGACAACTGTTTAGTTGATCTAATGATCAAAACCCAAATGAAGATTTCAACTAATGCCTAGGAAACACATGAAAATCTAATTTAAGGGCTGTAAGTGCATTAAAAGCAGGATATGAAGGGAAGAAAAATGGCTCAAAAGAGAAAACACATCGTTAGAATCATCCACAGTCAGTGGTTCACTCCCCAGCTTAAAACCCAAACTGTGCGATTAAGAAAATTACTTCAAAATAGAAGTAATTTATATTTAGGACTGAGAAACTCAATGACAGGCTGGAAGAAAATGATTTGCTGAGGACTGCTAAACAAAGACATCTTTGTGGTGTTGAAAACAGTTTTAAAAAAAAGCATGATAAAAGATTTGAGCCATAAAGGAGACGGTGGTTAAACTGTCCCTCAACTTTTAAATTCGCATGAGAAAAGAAGGCTGAGCTCTTACCTGATTTGACTTTGCCTATAAGAGGAACGATAGATTTCTTCAAATTCAGACAGGAATCAGCAGTAGGTGGAGTGTGTGATGAGAATGTTAACCTTCATTATAAACACCAACAACTCTTTACAGTGATGCATTTCTTATGAGGCAGACAGTGTGTTAAACCGAGGAAGATTCAGCAGCAAAAAAAGTCCCAAAGTTGACTTGACCCACTCTGATTCTTCCCTGAAAAAACAAACACATTTTCCTATCTAGTAGTAATTTTTTAATCGTTGCCATCAGATCTTACAGTGTGACTGAACACAAAGAGGAAATGGCAGAGTTCAGCGTCAACAAGCTGTGTTAATGTGGATGGAGAGTGTGATCTGTGTTTCTGCAGTTACTCTGATGTCCTGCTCTAGTTAGTCTGGAGTATTAATGGAGTCTGTCTATTCCCTACTCTCTCCATCTCCTCCTGTTTCAGTCTAGTTTTCTGTTTTCGTCTTCCGTCTCTGGGGGTCACTGCAGGGTCACGGTCCAGTCTGCCCCCGCATTCATGCCGGGCTTGCGGATAGTTAACACAGACATGGAGGCGTCGAAATCAAACTCCAGCTGGTTCTCACCATCTGCAAAAACGAAAAGAGAAAAATATTCTCATCCTCTGAACAGTTTTGCACAGGATCTGATGTTCCAAAGAGCAACATTGATAAAGTGATTTAGGTCAACTCTTTTGCTTCAAGTACATCATGATTTGAAACTATTTTCTGGCAACATGGTTATTTGTAAAAAGTTTGTTTCCTGGTCAATTAAATAATACAAGAAGAAATGTCAAGAACTGAAGATTTCTTAGTCTGAACTTTTTTTTTTTGTTAGGACAGTAAGGACAAGAATTCATGCTGCAAATGATCTTATTTTAAAGTTTTAATGCAGACAAGCTGGTCATAATAAGCAAATACCAAAATAACTGCATGATAAACTAGAACAAGCTCAATAATTTCCACTGTGATGATTTATATTTTTTTAAAGGGCAATTTTGTTTGTAGATGCTTCATAATCCATTTTACTTTTGATTGTGTATGGTTTTTTTTTCTATCGTCTTTGGTTGTTTTATTGTTATTCTGGATATTTAAAATGTCTTCCAGTTCCAGGGTGTAGTCCTCTGCACAAAACTAAAGTTTATTAGATTTTGAGAGGGCGAACTAGCATTATAATCCCATTATTATATTGTTGAAAATTGTCTCAAAACATTGTTTATCACAATAATTTTTCAGACAATTTACTATGCAGCAAACTTTGTTACTGTGACAGATCAATTAGTTATTTTTCTAGTTTACTTCTAAACTTTAATATTACAAAAGTATATAACTCATATGAAAGCTTAAAATAACCACTCCATTATTTTTTTTTATCTGAATTAAGCCTCTATTTTCCTATAAAACTCTAAAATCTTTATTTTATATTTCTGTATCATGTGACAAAGAGCATCAATCACTCACCAGCAGTTTTAAGAGTAACCATGCTGGGTTTACTGGCTCCCAGTATGATGATGCGTTCCACCCAAGACTTGGTTGTAAACTGGGCGTTTGGTTCAAGGTCACTGTGGGGAAGACAGAGGAACAAATTCAACTTCAAACATGAGGTGTAACCATTACAGAAGTAGATAAATCTGCACTTTCATCATCCTGAGTTTCATTCTTTAGTATCAAGATCTGAGCTGGAAGAACAGGGAAGAGAGAAACGCTGAGATGATGCAACGCACACAGAGGAGAGGACGCCGTTGGCGAAGGAAAACTTCCTGTGGATCAACTCTTTCTTCTCATAGTTAAAGGTGTGGCCGTCATCGATGTACAGCTCTCCTTCTGCCGTTCTCTGTTGAACAACAGCAGAGGTTTGATTAGGACCACCCAGCAGAGACTCAGCAGAATCCTGCAGCTGCTCTTAGACGGCGCAAAGTTTCTTTACCTGATTATCAAGAGCCACATACAGAGTGTACGGGTCGTGCTCCATGCAGGTGGAGGACCTGCGGACTCGGAGCTTCCTGGGAATAATGGAGCCGCCGCGCTGGAACACCGGGATCTAGCAAGGAAGCACAAAAAGCCATCTAAATCAGTGAACTTGTGACAGAATACAGCAGAAACTACTCTAAAGCAGGAAAATGAGACGCCATTAAAATCCATTGAACTGTATATTAAATTTTTGTGACAGCTTACGGAGCTCATGGTGACAGGAATGTAAAGGTTTTGGCCGCCGTTGTGCTTCTGGAAGGTGTGAATGTCAAACCAGACCTGAGGACAGACACGCAGGGAGAACCATCACCTCCTGAACTTAAAAACCATCGCAACGTGCTGCAGAGCGAGTCGATCACCTCATGTTTCCCCGGCAGGTAAGCGGTGACGCCTCTGGCTCCCTCTTCAGTTACAGGATGCACCAACAGGTCTCGGCCTGCAGCAGAAACCAACAAACAGGAGAAAAATTATGAATGTTTTATTATCCAAAAATACTGATTTCATTAGTAAACAACAACAAGCTAAACAGTGAGTCATTTAATTGGTAAAGACCGATTTTAAACCTGCATTGCGTAACATATTTGGCCACAAGATGGCAGCAGAAACAAGTCATTAATTTTCCTTCCATTTTCTATGCTGAAAAATAAGTTAGACAATCACAAAGTGAAGCATCTGCAAACATCTTGTAAGCTAAACTTCTACCTTATAGATACCAGCAGCCTCTGAAGTAGATGTAGTTAGTATTCATCTTCTATAGTTTGTTTCCTTCTGTGTGAAAACGTTCAAATGTTCTTATATTATTATTTGAAAACCAAGATGGCGATCAGAATGAAACATCTTTCAGTCTGACTGGCCTTGATCGAGACCGACCATTTGGAAGCTCAAACACTTGGTTTTTTGTCATGAAATGTGAATTATTCCTGGCTTTATTTTCCATTTATGCTTCAAGAGTAATGACTGAATTTTTGATGAATGACTTGATGCCATTTGTGCAACATGTGATTACTGAATTATTGAACAAGTTTGTGATTAATGTAAAACATAATTAATTTAATCCTCTAATGTACCAGCCAAAATTTGGAACATTACTGGTAACTATGCTGAGCTTTTTGCTGACCTTATACAGTCACTTATATGATTTTCCACTGGAATATTTTTGGCAAAGCCTTGACTAAAGGTTAAAAAAATAATAATTTTGAACTACTTCCACACTAGAGGAATGATTGTGTTACTGGCATAATTTTGTCTGTTATTACATTATATTTATTTATTCACTGCATTTTAGCAATTTTAAATCAAGTTTACCTCCTATAACCAATCTAAAGCAGGAAAACCCCACAGGATCAGTAATGATCAATATTGCTTTGCTGTCTAGCAACAGTAAAGCAATAATAGCGGCAATGTAGGAGAGGGAGTATTCCTACTCTACTTTTCAAAAATCCCTGAATTAAGAGAAACCGGAGAGAAAACAGCTGCACAACAGTTCTAGGGTAGAACTAGTTTGTAATTAGATTCATGAAATCATCTGATAAACTCTTCGTACTCATTACAGAGAGAGATTTGCGTTTTGTGCCTCACCGAGCAAAAACTCATCATCCAGAGCAAAAGTAGCAGGATCCTGGGGATACTCCACCCAAAGTGGCCTGCAACAGACATGAGGCAAGTCAGATTATCATTTACCTGAAAACAGCTTTTCCATGCAGTGGGACCAACATCTTTCTTGTTTTAAGAAAAATACCAAAGTAGGGATAATAATGCAGCCAATCGCTTTTATATTTGTCTCCTTGATTGTTTAGCTCAAAGTTTTAAACTAAAAATCTTCCTGATGAACAATAATTGCATCATGTTACAAATGAACACCTCACTCCTCTGAGCATCAGCGATACACACGAGAGGGAAAAAAACTTTTCCCTGTCCTCACCTCATGACGGGTTCTCCAGTGTGATATGCGAGGTAGAACAGCTGGTACCAGTAAGGCAAGAACGTGTAGCGCTGGCGAATGACTTCGCGGATCAGAGCCGTGTTTTCTGGACCAAACAGCCAGGGCTCGCGGCGTGGCGTGTCCAGGTGGGCGTGGGCCCGGAAGAAGGGCTGGTACGCCCCCGTCTGGTACCAACGCACCAGCAGCTCGGTGCTCGGCGACTTAAAGAACCCGCCGACATCAGCTGTGGAATAAAAACAGTCCTTTATTAATCCCACAGTGGGGAAATTCTCTTGAATAGAAAAATATCTCAAAACAATATAAACTGTGCATATAAAATTATCTACAGATAAAATCAAAACTAAATAGAAACCTGAAATCAGAGAGATTTTTAAACAGAATACGTTTTGTACGATCATTGCACAACTTTACATTTACTCTAGGAAACTGACTTTTCAATCCAAAGGGTTTGATTAAAAATAAATTGATCTTCAAGAAGCTTTTCCTCAAACCAGATTTCTTTTTGTGTTAAACACAAATTCATTAATTTCAATAAAGTCTGAACAGCTGGCAGCGTAATTCAAGCCAACATAACTGAAAAATAACTGCTGCTTCATTAGTGGGGAACTTCTGCCGTCACTATGGCAACAGAGCAGACCTGTTTCCATAGCGACATTACCAAACACTACGGGGTGTTAAATTGGATTATTTCCACAGTGCTGATAAGAATCATTATTTTACTCAACCAAGGCAGGTTTCTGTAATTATTAATGAGGAAAATAGAAAACTTCAACAACTTTATGCTTTATTTTTTGTAAATTACATGAGCCATAAAAATAACATGAATATACTTTATTGGTCCCCAAAGGGAAATTGCTTATTTGTTGACAAGCTACTCAATTCAAATGCAAATATAAATAAAACCATAAGGGACATAAAATTAATAATAATGCAAGTAATTTAAATAAGATCCAAAAAATAAAATTAAAAAACAACAAGAGTAATGTAATTGCAGTAATTTTCTTAAAAAGCCAAATATAACCATCAACCTAAGCTGTGTGTTTGTTTATGAACTCACCACCACAGAAGGAGATTCCCACCAGGCCCAGACTCAGACACATGGGGATAGAGATCTTCAGGTGGTCCCACTCCGCAGCGTTGTCTCCAGTCCACACAGCACCTGCATGCAAAAAAACAAAAAAAACAAACACATTTTGCATATAAAAAAGCTGGCCTAATGTTGTATGTTTCATCTTTTTAACAGATGTTGAGTCGACATTAGCGGGTAATCTGGAGGTAAAGGTGCTGGCGGCCTCACCGTAGCGCTGGGAACCAGCAAAGAAAGCTCTGGTGAGGACAAACGGTCTCTCGACTCCTCCAGACCTCTCGACCAAACCCTCTGCCGTGGCCCTGTGCTGCAGGCCAGGAAAACAGAGAATTTCATCACTACTTTACATTTCCTAGCAGATCATTTCTAGCAAAAAGTAGACGTACTAAATCTAGCTACAATAAATCACTCTTTCCATATTTAGTTAGAATAAAAAAAAGACAGAAGAATGGCCTAAAAATCATAGTGCGACTCGGCTTAAACTCGCTCACCACATAAAGGCCGTATAAGTTGTGCACGTCACGGTGCTCCCAGGACTCGTGCATCGCGTCTTTGTGCATGGTGACCTCCGGCCCGTTGAACACGGACGGCTCATTCATGTCGTTCCAGGTATACAAGTTCTCCATGGCGCCCTGCAGAGCGGACACTCCGTTTAATCTAAACTATGACACAAAACAACCTAAAAACTGTGAAAAATGCAATAAATTCCAGGGTGGTAATCATGTCTGAGCCTCAAATGTAAGCAAAGAGAGAAAATATTGTGAATGTCTCCAAAGTTGAATTAGGTGCCAACATGTAATAAGACAGAGCTTCTAATTGAGCCTCGTTTTCTAGCTTTACTCTGCACAGCTGAATGGTTCATATCATTTACAACAATGCAAACCTCCACCTGAGCAACTCACCTCATACTGATCGTATGCAAACTGGCTGGCCCACCAGGCCCTCATGTCAGGACGGGTGAAGTCTGGATAACCTGCACTCCCTATTTATTCACCAGCAGTGAAGGAAAATGGAAGAGAAGATGGAAAAAATCTCTAGATAAAAAATAAAACCATGCCAGAGTTGTAGGAGTCTTACCAGGCCAGCACCAGCCTTCGTAGTCTCCGCCATCTTTATTCTTCACATAGAAACCCCGAGAGCGGATCTCGTTGTGGATCTTGTAGTTTGTGTCCACTTTGATGTGAGGGTCGACGATCGCAACCATCTGGAAGGAGTAAAACGTGCTGAGCTTCAAGCCAACAGAGTTTAAAATCTACTTCAGGCAGCTCTAAAGCTGCATAAAAGATTTAGACATGTTTTCATTTCAGAGCTCTCCACTTTCCCAGACTTGGTTTTCTATGTTCCCAATAGGTTTTAGAATGTTCTGGATATTTAAGTGCAAAACTTTTATCTCAAATCCACAAATCAGGAAAATAGAGCAACATGGTAAAGAGATATTCTGCTCCTTTTTAATAGAATCAGTTAAAAAATGGATAAAACAGGTTTATCAAACCTGGGTTTTATTAAATACAGTTTCATCTGTGATATCTGCAGTTTATTTGTAAAAGTTTAAAATAGAGGTTTAAGTAACTTGAAATACAGATTCAGTGTAAAAGAGGATTTCAAGTCTGGAAAACCTTTTGTTCATTTCTGAATGATTTGGCTTCACAATGAAACCAGACAATAAATCTCTTACAATGCTAAATAAATTTAAATTACTACAAACTTAAATATATATCAATCTATTATAGCCCGTCTCTTTTAAGAATCTCTGTTTTGTCCATTAGGTAATTCAACAACTATTTAAAATAGATAAATATCCAGATTTGGAAAAGGATAAAAACCAAACTCCAGATTTCATAAGAACTCTTGAGGGTTTTAATAAATATATTAATCTGTGAATAACAGACCATCTTGTCAGCTGTACCTTGCGTTTCTTGTCCAGGAGACCCTGCAGCATCTCCTTTGGTGATGCAAACTTGTGAGGATCCCAGGTAAAGTAGCGCTTCCCGTCTGTGTGCTCGATATCAAGCCAAATAAAGTCATAGGGGATGTCGTGCTCGTCGAAGCCGGCGTCCACCGAGCGCACGTCTTCCTGGTCGTTGTAGTTCCAGCGGCACTGGTGGTATCCCAGTGAGGCCAGAGGGGGGAAGGCCTGAGTGCCTGAGGGGCAGAAGGACCAGAGAGGTCAGACACAAGATGATCTCTGCCATTTGGTTGCAAGAAATGGATATAATTGTTGCAGATGTTTTTAACTAGTTTGTTTTCTCATTTGCAAATCAACAATTCTGAGTTGCCATTTAAAATCTACTCAGAAGGAGCCAAAAGGTAACAGGAGACCAAGGAAATTAAAGCTTATATCTCATTTCATGTTCTTTCTCACCCGTTAGAGAGGCGTACTGAGAGAAGACGTCTCTGGGAGTCGGTCCCAGCATGAGGAAGACATCTATGATTCCACTTTCTGAGATCCAACGAACATCCGTCTGTGGCGTCTCGCTGGAGCCCTGGACGTAATCCAGCATTTTCCCAAACACCGTCTGGAGAAATAAACAAAATGAGCTTTGGAAACAAAGAAATTCCCCGGACTCATTTTCAAAATCCTCGTGGCTTTAAGAGGAAACCAGGAAGTGAATGCTGCTGGTTAATCTCTGGTCAGGGAGAACAGACTTTACCTTTCCTGCTGTGTTTGAACTTATATCCACCCAGGTTTCTGCAGCGTTGAGCCAGAAGATGCCCATGGTACGCTGAGCGTTGTGAGATAACATCACTGGGACTGCCCCATATAGAGCCATCGGGTTATACAGTTCATACTGGAAAACATCCAGGTTATACAGCCGATACGGATCCCCACTACTGAAAACAAAACCAGAGGGATTCGCGTGTCATTTCTGTGTTTGAGGCTTTGACAGACAAAACCTGCAGCTGGGACTCACTCTGTCGTTTTAAGCTTGAGGGTGTCTGCGTGTTCTGGGATGCCGTAGACGTGCTCCACGCCTGGCAACGAAAAGTCTAAACTAACGGCAGAAGGACCTGAGGAGAGAGATGACGGGTAAAACATTTCAACTCTCATCCTCTCATACAAACACCTTCAGCTAAAGCTGCATGCTGTACCGCTCGGTTTGCTGTCTGTGTGCGATTTAAACGTCTCCTCCCACATCCCATCTTCTACTTTCTCTTCCTCTTCTTTTGCAGTCTGGTAGTCAAAAGGCAAAAATAGTCACGGAGGAGCAGAAACCACGAGACAAAACCTAAAGAGCCAAACAATGAATCTCCAAATACCTCGGCCGGGTTGGCAGGGTCCGTCCCCTCTTTGTTCTCAGCCTCCGGGTCGGCCTGACTGCTCAGAGCGAAGGATGGACAGAAAAGAAAGAGCGTCACTTTGGCCACCGTCTCATGAGAGGTAATAATATGCTGAGATAATTAAACTATAGTTAAAGGTAAATAAAACAACATGGAACAGGGTGCAGGATTAATGATCGTCCCCTCACCGCAGAGACGACTAAATAAAACTGCAAAACAGTGATCTAGCTTTAATCACAAATAGGGACTGAACAACTCCCTGCCTTGTGGCTACTTCAGGCTTGGTATTGAAAGACCAGAGCTCAACGCGTTGCAGCATACGCCACCTTAAAAACCCCCAGATAGAACCGAGAAGATCCAAAATCACCAGAGTTTAACCCTAGAAGCAGCTCAAGAAAAAAATAAAAATAAAAATCCTTGAGCTGCAGAAATACGTGATGTTAAGCAGTAAACATGCAGTGGGCAGCCGACCCGACCTGTTAATGTCCAGAGAAAGCGATTTAAAATGACCCTGAATTGAAGCAAAACTGCAATCAGAAGTAGAACCACAAAGAGAGATGTTGCTGACAGGAGCTGATCAGCAAAGCCTGAGGGGACAGACTGCATGTGGGCTCAGACAGACATTCAGTACGGGAACTTGAGTATTTATAACGCTTTAACTTTGAGACAGAGCAACACAGAGTCGTCATTAGCGCTAGCTACAAGGCTAAAGGTTTCCAGGGTAACGGAATTTGACAACTATTCCACAAAACTGGTCTTTCTGGAGAAGAGTCAAGAATAAAACAAGTGTTAGAAGAAAGGCAAACTTTTCCAATTAACAACATAGGAGAGAGCGCATACATAAAGGTTTATGGCTTATACTCAAAAGGTTGGTGTGAAAACTAAAACTGCACGTCTCCGAGAATGCACCACAGGGATGCTTTTCTTCAGAAGGAAGCTGATGAAGAAAATACTGGAGCTGCAACTAGAAATTATTTTATTAATCAATCATTCTACTGGTTATTCTGATGATTAATCAAATTGTATTGTATTGAGCTTGATCAGTTTTATGAAGAGAAATTCAGTCTCTAGATGTATAAAGCTGGTGGACACAAACTGAAAGACTCGACTGCAATCACAACAAACGCTGGTTCTATAAAGTAACGGTGCTGCATACTAATACATGCCACACTTTTCAGATCTAAAAACTTTAGATCAAATTACTTTACTTCTACTTTATAACTAACTATATGCCACTCTGTGTTGTTCGTCAGATAAATTCCCAATAAAATACTTTGCGGTTGTAATGTGAGAAAGTTTGAGTTATTAATACTCAAATCTACACCTTCCACTCTTTACTTGCCACATGTTGTAAATCAAGCAGTTAAAAGATTTGGATCAGATCATCAGACGAGCTACTGCTGTGACAATGAATGAGTTAATGGACAAAACTGAAAGTTTAAATCAATGCCAGAGCTACAATTTAACCCTGCAGATTTTTCTAATGATCAGATTGATTTTTTTAAGCATCTGAATGTGAGGATGGCTCAGTTTTAAAACTATATCCAAACACCTCCATGCACACAGTCACCCACACCCTAACCTACAGTCACATTAACTTCAGGTTAAATAAACTTAGTGTGATGGGAGACCCTGTGTCTTATGTAACTACGGGCAGCAGAGGCACAAGGAACAGAATACACATTAAGGGTCTTTACCTAGAGAATACCCTCTTGATATTATCCCACACGCTAGCCACTGTGCTAGTTACTTTATAGGAGAAACTAGGATGATAGGGAGAAAAGGACAGAACAACGAGTCAGAGACAGCACTGAAAAAACAAACCATATCATGGGAACAGAAACTGAATTTATCCACCGAGTGGCGACGTGGATAAAAAAAAAAAGAAAGAAAGACAGGGCTTTGTGTTGAAGTGTGTGTGTGTGTGTGTGGACTCTCACGTGTCCTTGCGCATCCTCAGGTGCTCAAAACCGAGCAGGCCTCGCGAGTTCAGGGACATCAGGACGTCGCGTCCCTCCACGATGTCGAGCCTGAAGGGCCGGGCGCTGACAATGACCCGCTGGGACTCTGCTCCCAGGGACAGCACCACCCCGTTCTCGTCCTGGGACAGGAGAGACAGACTGGGACGGAGGGAAAACTTCAATTAGGGGAGAGGTACTCTGAATTAGTGGAATTAAACTTTCGACTCTCAGAACTCTAAAAACGAATCCACCAGGCAGGAGGGAAATCTCACGAGACACTCACGGCTCGGTCGGCGGCTCCCTGATGAGCACGTCTGGGACTTCATAGCGAGGCTTCAGAGGCTTCAGCTCGTTAATCTTCACCCTCGTTATGTTTCCCTGGAGACGGTAGAGTTCGAGCAGAAGACGCACCTGAAAGCAGAGATCAGCAGATTTCTCTTCAACAACGCAGCAACATCACTGATTGGACTGAGCCAGAAACGCAAGGAACTCACTGCAATCTGCAATTTCAACTTTTGCCATAAAAAGCACTTCATGCAGTCTGAATGCATGGAGGACAAACCGCAGCTCTGATGATAGCAAGTCACACTTAATCCAGCTGAAAGGTCATTCTTGATGTTTCTGTGGAGGAATGTTGCCTTGAGGCAGATCTGACCTACAGAATGATGCGCTTTTAATCTACCAAAATAATATTTCCACATGTGTGACGTTTAATTTCTTGGAACAAACTTTTATTTAGTCTCTGCAGAAATACTTAGAAAAGGTTCAGCCTTCCTTTCTTACTGTGAGCTTGTTAGTTTATTTTAACAAGCTTGGTGGTGGAAAAAGAAAAAGCACAGCTGCAGTGATGGCTACGGCTTTAAGTAATAAAATGATTTAGTAATAATCAGATTCTAAAATGATTCAAATTCAACTTAAAGTTCATATTCCACACAGTAACAAAATATCAAAGATTAAGGTAAAAGAAAAAAAGTGGAAAGTTTGTGCAGAAAAACTAAATATGCTCCACAATTCTGCAATTAGGTCAAAATTTAATAAATCTATGATTTTGTATGACTATGATGCCTTAATTTCATTCATTCTGTAGGAGATATTGCAGCCTTTTTATTGATCATTGTCCCAGTCTTAGCCATACTTCACAGCTGCTTCAATTAATTGTGTTTAAAATATTCAGAGTTTTGCCCATTCAAATCGTTTCATCTGATCTTCCTGTTATTTTTAAGCGTCCGATCACGCCACATACCGTATAGTAGCAATAAAGTTTTGTTGTCTTATCTTCTCCTGACTATTGCAACATGTCGGGTCTTCCATTTTCATCCTGTCACAGAATTACTACAATAGTTAGAAGAGTACTTTCCATTACCACAACTATAGTAGCCTTGAAAATTGTGATTCAATATGGTGAGGCACCAGATTCGTTTATATAATCTAGATTAGATTAACTACTGTTCTGCGATGACTAGTCGCAAGTTTTAAAGCAGAGTTAATTCAATAAATTATTTTTACAAGCAGATTAAATTTGCTGTACATATTCTGTAGGTAACAAAGCCTGTCAGCTACTATGGAGCATCTCCTGCATTTCTACAATGGCAAAGCGACGACTTCCATCACTTTAAAAATATGTATACATTAGTTATATATGACAAAGCTCACATATGGTGCATCAAATATCAAGGTGCTACATTTATAATGTTGAACATACTTGTGCATTTTATGAATCTGAAACAGAAAGATGTGCAAGTCAATAAATAGAAACCATTGTGTCTTAATGGTTTGAATGGAGAAAGTGGAAGTCTTGGAAATGACAGCTGATGTTAAATCCATCTTTGTGAAAAAGTTACTGTTTCAGTAATGTTTAGCATTTACTGTTGGGTTAAATATGTGAATATTAACCCTATGTTTTAGGCAGGCAAACATCACCATGTTTAACTAAAAAAAATAGCAGCACAGAATTTAAATAGTGTAGAATATAAGTTAAAAGCTTTATAAAAAAAATCATGGGTCAATTTTCATTAATGTAACAATGTTAATTTTTCCTTGTAAGCTATTTCACTTTAGATTTATGTTGAGAGTAAAAGTAAAGGGAAACTTATGTTTTGGTAAGATATCCTCCCCCTTCTTCCAACCTGGTATTGTATCTATTAGACATGCAATAATCATGACTAAAAGTCTCAGAGTTTTACAGCATAAGAGCATTTCCTTAAAGATTACATTACAAGATTTTCCCCGTTTTTATCTTTAAAACCCTTAATGTAAATGTACCCAAGTGATCATCCAACTTTAATCTACCTTGTTATTGTCATTGATGAGCTGCAGGGTGAGTCTGGTGTTGGTCAGCTCCATGGTTTCCAGCAGGGCCCGATAAGGGGACTCACCAGGCTTCATCGCTCGCTGGCGCCTGGCACAAGGTAAAAATAGGCATCAGTCAAAAATCAGCCATATGCTTTGCATTTGAAAATGTGCCTTTCAGTAAATGAATCACTTTTCCATGTTCCACTCACTTGCAGAAAGCACTTTGGTCGCAGGTCTTGAAGTTGCCCTTGTCCACAGCCCAGGACCCACTGAGGCACACGGCCAGCCAGAGCAACAAGACAGGCCCCATCCTGCGGAGGAAAAACCAACAGCACATCTCCAGTTCATGCACTCTGATTTGATTGAGCAATAGTCAAATAATTACCCGAGGGGACGCGCTACAAACCTGAGGAGGAGCTGTTAAACCATACACCTGAACTTTGAGCTCGTTGTGATTATAAAATATGCCCAAAGATTCAATTGTAGTTGAATCTTTACCATTTAAATCCTGCAACCACACGATGTATATTCAAATAAAAGAGTACTTAACACTGCTTTTTGAATTTTAAAAGGTCAAAACTACATCGAACGCGTCTCTTTATTCCTGTCAAATCTTACCGATGCAAATTAACGTGTTTGGACTATTGCCAAGAGCGTATTAGCTAACACATCGGCTAACCACTGCTAAAATTAATCTGCGCCCTTATTAATTTAAAAAATAACACGTTACATACTGGTTAAACGAAATAACCGCAACACTATGCGACTCTTCGGTTGAGCAATACATGAGTGACAACAGTAAGAGTATGAATAAGCTCTGTAAATCAGAACACTATCATGCTAACCTTGCTAACATCCTGCCGAGCCGCTAATTCAATTGAAACGGAGATGGAGACTTTTCCACAAGTATTGGGCTCCTTCACGGCGTCCAAACCTTTAATGAGTTCTGCATTTACTAAATTCAACCCAAAACTTATAGCCCCTGCCAGCAAGCTAAGAAAAACCGAATGAAAGCGGTGAAAAATAAAGAATAAAAGAGCGGAACTGCTCCGTCTTTACCTCTCAGTGAAGGTGGCCATCTCGATTCGGATCCCGTTTGGCTCCGCCCCCTTTCACTCTGCAACAAAGATCGTTTAAAAAGGAAGATTCTCAGCAAATGACCTAAAAATGAGTGCTCAATTTTTAATCCAACAACAAACCGAGAGAGGGAGGATTACCATAAAAGTCAGTCATTTAGATATGCGAATAATGTTTAATGGAGCAGACATGGGAACTTCTTGGGAATATTTATCCTCTCAGGGTCGGACACGTCACCTCCAAGATCCACTCAGTGAAGCGCACACATTCATCCCGGATTTGTCACGTTGGATTTATTTCAGGCTATTGTGGTGCTCAGTATAAACTGTGCCTGTTGACTGCAAGAGCCACCTAGTGTTCTTAGATCCTTGCTATGAATTAAAGTGTAACCTTACCTGTAAAACTGACATATAAATCAATCTGAACTTTTTAATACTTTATTCTGTTTATATTTTTTGCCCAAATTAAATTCAAAAATACTTTATCAACCCCAAAGGGAACTTAAATGTTGTAGGTGATTATCCCAGGTTCTTCAGTGGTGTTGTAGATGGCTGTGGCCAAGAAGGATCTCCAGTAGCAGTCTGAATTACAGCTAATCTGAAGAAGATTCTGACTGAAAACACTCTGTTGTTGGAAAGCAGTCTCATGCAGATGGTTGTCCATTTTATTGATATGTTAAAGAACCCGTTGCACCATCATCTCCACAGTAGTCCACAGAACAGAAACAGCCTTCTTCAGATTGACTGCAGAAAATATGCAGCATGTAAGTTGTATTCCTAGATTTCATTTAACATAAACTAAATACACAAAATTTTCCCCGATTTTTGTAAATTAAAGTATTTTTGTCTTGAAAATCTGAAGGCAAGATATCATCAGTTTTAAAACTAAATAAAGGTGTACCCCAAGGTCCAGTTCCTAGCTTTAGTCATGTAATTGATTTTCTATATTTGTGTGCTGGTTTGCTGATGACAATTGGTTTTATGTTGTTGGTATAGACATTGCTTCTGTTATCTTGCATTTAGAGCCCACTGAATTGAATTTAATATAAATAAAATACTGTTTCTGCCCAGCAGAGCCGACAATAACAAACAAAACTTTTACAAAATTATCAGGACTCCAGGCAGCGCAATTCATCTTAAATAATTAAAAAACCCAACAGCTAAATGCATAAAAGGCCTCACGTAATCGCTCACTTTGGGGATAAATAAACCTGCTTCCTAATGGTAGAAAGATGCAGAAGATATTTAAAGATAGATGTTGCTTTCTTAGTGACTCTTGAAGACCTGGTTGAGTTCTCTTAAGGCATCACCAGCAATGTTTGTAGATTATGAAGTTTTACATGTAGCTGTTGCAGACATTGTACATGTTTCAGTCCTCCATTAGTCACTGTAACACAGCTCTAAGTAAAACAGCAGAGAGATCACCATGTTGAATTACCTGGAGAACTAGAAATGAAATATGACTGATTTCAATTTAGAAGCTAAAGAAGTGCGAAGAATCTCCGTTTAAAACTTATTACCTGTAATGATCTCCAGATTGACCTGATGATGCAGCAAAAAAGTACAAATTCAGCAGCTGTTTACGACTAAATGGAGATTTATTTTGCAATGTGGTGTAAACAAGTTTGTTCCTATAACAAAAGATGGAAAGTATGTTTATAGAACAACAAGAATTAGTGGTTTTTCTGGAATCAAAATGACAAATTAAGTTTGAAAACTATCTTTCTTTACAGTTAAACAGTTCCCAGGGCTTTCTAATAGAAGTTGAATGGAAAAGTACAGAAAATATCATCTAAAACACAAACTTATACACAAAGCTTTACATTTATGAATATTCAGTCCACTCTTTAAGTAACAAGAGTAATCTCTCCGTTTGACAGTAACTGCTGACTTGCATCACCACTTTGTTTCCCTCTTAGAGCTGAAACCGCCAGCACAGATGTCCCAGCCTGTCGATGTTTTTATGCAGGACGCTGTGGATCGGTGCCACGTACCTGGACACGTCCCCGTCCCGTGAGAAATCCCTGCAGAAAATGCCTTTGTCTGAGCTGAAAACAAACTTCTGGGGCAGCGGCCCGTTGCCCCTGACGTATTCCCAGACGGCCAAGAGCAGCAGCCTCACCTCAAACGGGGTCAGGTGAGCGAAAGCCTCGTGGACGTTGGCCAGCACAGGCGGCAGGAGCTGGCCTTCGCCCATGCAGGACACCAGCAGGCAGGAGGCCTGCAGGTGCCAAGGAGAGTCTGTTGACGAAGCCTCGCGGGAACCCTCCCAGTGGGACAGCAGCGTAGCCAGGAGGCCTCTGAGCACGGCGGAGCAGTAGCAGAGCGCCGGCCGCCCGGCCGCCACAACCTGAAGCAGAGGGAAGAGGACCGGGTGGGCCTCGAAGCACCGCCGGATGTGGATGTCTCGCTCCACGGTGGTGCGGGCGTGCTCCTCGGGGGGCCAGGACAGCTCCCCGTTGGCCACGTCTGGACAGACGTTTTCCACCAGCGTGACAGCAACGACCTTGGCTGCCTCGGCGTTGATGGGTGGCGGCTCTTCGGGATCGGACGGCGACTGTGAGCCGTTGAGGCTGGACGAACTGCAGCACTGGACGATGACGGCCAGGAGAGTCTGGATGTTCTGCAGAGAAAATACAGAAACACCGCTTACACAACTGGCTTTGGTCTTATTGATTTAGACCCTGTAAGTGTGAAGGAATCAACGACTATTTTTACAAAGTGATAGTCAGCAGTTTGCATACAGATAGGATTTTACATTACTTTTTAACCTTCATTTAAATTATTTAAAGGGGCAGTATTATGTGTCTTCCAGGCACAATGTGCCATTTTATAGCATAATTAGCTATAAGACTGAATCAACAGTTGTTATAAAAATGTTACATATATCATATATGACTTAAAAGAAATTAGACTTTGAAATTTAATGCCTTGAAATCGGGCCTCTGTTTCTTTAAAAACTCCTGCTTTTTCAGAAACTTGGCCTTCGGGAAGTTATCAAAACATGGCTCCTCTATTTACTCTTTAACAACATTTTTACAATTAAATTAGAGCTCAGCAGATGTGCAGTTCCACCAGGTGTTTGCTAATTGCTGCTGGCTAGTCTGAAGGAGCTGAGTCAGGGAGTTGCAGGAGAGGACTGCTCTGTGAGTCTGAAGCTTGGAAACTGCAGCTCTGAGTAAGAGCTGCGCCTTGAAGGCGGTGCTAGGCCCACCCAAGTGTTTTGCACACCTGACTGGTTGCCATGAAGATTGGAGGATTTCTCAAACATGCGTAAAAGAGTGAAGGCAATAATCCTGGTATGTTCTGCATCAGGGAATAACAGCATAACATGATATAAAGATAAAAAAGTTACATTACATAATAACGCCCCATTAAATTGTTTCAAGGGGAAATTACAACATCATGAATAAAAATGAAGGAACTGGTGCCCAGGTCTCAATTTGTTGTGTATTTTCGCTGATATAGCTGTTAAAATTAATCGCTAAAGCATCATGATTAGTAACCCACCTGGATGACTCCTGATGGGTCGGGCAGATTTGCAGCAGTGCGAGGCTTCAGTCCTTTCCCGATCACTCCTGCGTGGAACACCGACCACACGCTGCCGGAAAAGTTCACCGTGGTGCCGAACCGACAGTTAATGTCCAGCAGAGACGCACCCAGGTCAGGGGACACGGACGGAGAGGCCACGGGAGCTCCAGACATGTCGGCGATCTGGCCGCCGAACAGCTCAGCGTTGCCCTTGTGCAGCGCCCCCTCCACCAGCTGCTGAAGGATGGCTTTCAGGGTGAGGGCGGAGTACGCCGCGAACCGGGTCAGGAGCAGAACTGAGCAGCTCACTGCCTCGCCTGACTGCCCCACATCTCGGCCCGTCTTCCCTGCCTCCCCACGTCTCCGCAGTGCCAGGAAGAAATGCGTGACGGCGGCTCTGGAGAGCAGCAGCAGGTGCGCGGGGGAGGCGGTGCGTGGCAGCGGGCTGCAGGACAGCAGACGCACGGCAGCGTGAGACACAGCAGGGTCACCGTGGAGAAGGAGAGGCCCGAAATCGTGGAGGTGCACAGAGACTGCGGAGCCAATCTGGGCGGCCATGGAGGACTGAGCTCCTGCTGCTGACCCTGCTGCACCTGCTGCTGCCTTCTTCTCCTCCTCCTGGCTCTGCAGCGCCGCAGCCAGGTTGAGCAGCAGCTGCCGCAGCTGCCGCCAGCCCAGCGTGTGCGTGTGAATCTGAGCCACGCAGTGCGCCACGGCGGCCGGAACGAGCCCGGCCATGCAGGACGACAGCGTGGCGTGGAGCTGCCAGGCCAGGGCCAGCTCCTCCGGGTTGCGGGCCTGGGTGAGGAGCTGGCAGAGCGTCTCCGTGGCGACGCTGGGACCGCCGTACACCGACAGAAGGCACAGCAGCTGATGCAGCCAGAGGTGGCGCTTCCTCTCCAGGCGCAGCGTCTCCGCGCAGAGCGGAGCGACATGCGAGCGCAGCTCCTCCAGGAACGGGATGACCCTCTGTGGCTGAGAGGAGGCAGAACCGAAAGGGCCGACGTCTGACCCCTCGGAGCGGTTGAAGACCAGTTTGTGGAGATGCAGCAGCAGCATCTGCAGCAGGCGGTCACAGCCTTCTCGGACTCCTTCGTGAGGCGACGGCGTCGGACCGGAGATGATAACGGATGCTGGCGTCGCCGTGTCTGCCAGAAAGCGGAGGACCCGGGCGCCCCCCGTGGGACTCTGGCTAATGAGGTGGACGGCCAGCCCCAGCATGTTGTCCAGCTCCTCCCTGGGGAGGCCCTGCAGCAGAGCCTGCAGCTGCAGCAGCACTGCAGGCCGCAGCAGCTCCACCAGCTCTGAAGACACGGCTCCGAACAGGTTGGGAGACATGGCGGCGAGCTGCAGCAGGAACGGCACGGCGGCGCGCCGCAGCTGGGGGGACGCCTCCCAGGAAGTGGAGGAGGACGAGGGAGAGAGGGGAGTGGAGGGGGCCAAGCTCTCCAGAAACATTCTGAGCAGCTCCTTCCTGATGCTGTCGGAGTGATGCGCGGCGAGATGGCCCAGGATCCCCACCACGGAGCCGATCTTCGGCACTCTACTGCCCTTCTCCACCAGGGGCCCCTGATCTTTGGCCCCGTGGGAGCAGAAGTCCTTCAGCCCGCAGGCCAGCACTCTGCTGATGATGGTTCCTGGGAAGGCGGAGCCGATGTGAGCCACCACCCAGTCGAAATGTGGCGAGTGTTTGACTGACGTGTCCAGCAGTGCGTCCACGCAGGCGTCCGGGCACCAGGCCAACATGGCCGCCAGGCACTGGGAGTAGGCCTCCATGAGGGAGCGCGTGGCGGCGCAGGACATCCACAGCTGCAGCAGCTCGTTGAGGCTGGAGGAGTGGGGGGCCACCCTGCGGCCGGCGTGCTTGCTGCTCAGCTGGCCCAGAAGGTCCACGGCCCAGGTGGAGACCAGCGGGGCCCAGGCCCGCGGGTTCAGACGGATGAACTCCGACAGGACGCCATGAACCTCCTGCAGCAGACAGGAAGGGATGAAGGAATAATCCACACAAATATTTGATACATGGAACATAATCCCTTATATTCCAAGATTTCAGAATATTCTAGACATTTGAGAAACATTCATCACAAGTTGCCAAGTTTGGCTTCTTTTTCAGGATCATGTCACTGTTTTTATTTATATCTGGAGCAACTGGGATGCACTTCATTCTATGGCTGCAATTAATGATTATTTTAGTTATTAATTAGTTTATCGATTAGTCCTAACGATTAATCGGACACAAAAATTGACATATTTTGCACATTTTTTATGTAACCACAGAAGTTTTTTCAAATTTCTATTTTTAAATATGAATTTAAATGGCAAATGCCGTTTTTTTTTTGAGTCTTAACACTCCAGTTAATGATTAATCGATTACTAAATTAGTTGACAATTTTTTCAGTAAATCAATTCATCATAATTAATTCAATTGTTTCAGCCCCACCAAAATCTATGACACTAAAACTGTAATAACACAAATTATTGTTATTCCAGCTTTTCGTGCAAATATTTTAGTACACTGGAAATGAGAAAAAAGTAACTCACAAGTAACTGTTCAGCAAGAAATAGCAGCATGTTTCAAGTCAATAATTCCTTAATATTAATGAAAAGGTACAAGTTCCACGTTTAACAAGACATTTTCCCATGTTATAAGTGTTATCGGATTAATTGTCAGAATAATCGATTACTAAAATAATCATTAGTTGCAGCTCGCTTTTGTGGAAATAACCACTTTTCTAAATATTTTAAGGCTGCGTAGGAAACCTGGATGAAGTCTCACCTGTATGATGTCCTCCAGGTTGGAGGTCGCCCCAGAGCTGGCGTTTCCCTCTGTCTCCAGGTTGTGAAGAAACGTCGACACATGCTCATCGTACACGCCCCTCAGATGCTCCAGCACGGCGCCCCTGCAGGCCGGGACCAAGCGCAGCAACCGCACAGCACAGCGGGCGTGCTCCCTGACGCTGAGCTTCCGGCCCTGAACGGCGTCAACGCCGCTGATGAAGGACTTGATCTCCTGGGAGAGTTCCTGGGTACTGCAAGGGAAAGGACAGGATTAAAGCAGGACAACAAATGATAAGTTGTTGCTAAAGAAAAAATATATGAAAAAGTTACCTATACCAACTCACGGTTATAAACTTGTACTACATACAATATTTCATTGGTACTTGATTTGACCTGGAAAAGCCCCATTCACGTAAAATGCTAAAAATACAAACATAAAACTGCACAACAATCTGAAAACACAGTCAATACAGTGTTCATATTAGTGGGATGTTTTGCGTCAGCCTAACAGGGAAATCAGTCAGAGTTGATGTGAAGATGGACGGAGTTAAATACTGGACAATCCTGAAAGAAAACCTGTTAGATGCTGCAAAACACCCAAGACTGGGGTGGAGGTTCACCTTCCAGCTGAACTAAGACCTTAAACATACAATCAGAGCTGCCTGGGGATTAGATCATGTGTTAGAAAGAAAGTCCAGACGTACATTTAAATAGGAAACTCTGACAAATTAGAAAATTGGTGCTGCCCTTTCTATTTGACTGAACTATAGATGCTTTTCAAAGAAGATTCTGCAAAAAATCTTTGATGTCTAGATGTGTAAAGCAGGTAGAGACGTTCACTGAAAAGACTCACAGCTGTAAATGCAGCAGAAAGAGGATGCACAAAGGACCGAGGTGGAAATGTTTACTTTTAACGTAGAAAGTACTCCTAGACGAGCGCTTCTGTGTTTTTTGTGTCTGCTCTGCTTCTCAAGCCCACAGTCAGTCGAGGCAGATGGCTGTTTACACTGAACCTGGTTCTGCTGTAGGTTTCTTCCTGATAAAGAAGAGATTTCCTCTCTGCTGTCGCTACATGCATGCTCAGCATCAGGGATTGCTGTAAAGTCAACAACACAATGAAATTGTGCTGAATAAATGAATTGGTCCTGTATAAATAAACTGAGTCAAATTAAGTGTAAATGAAAGACAATTTTTTATCCTACTTTACAATTAAGTAGTACATTGGTATTAGGACTGAAGCGATTAATCAAATGAATCGTGACTATCAAAATAATCATCAACTAATGTAGTTATCAATTAATTTTAACTGGAATATTAAGACTCAAAAAGGCCAACTGCTGAAAAAACAAGCTTAGGTCAATAATTAAGCTAAAACTATAGCAAAAATACACACATTTTGCATCTACGATAAAAGAAACCTCTGTAAATATGTTTTTAGCTTCAAATTCTACAAAAAAGTTATCTTATTAAGCACCTTATGCTACCAATTCATTAATCAAGTAATAAAAAATAATAGCTACCAAGTTATTTCTATTTTTATTTCTCTGTATTTCTATTATTGTACAAAAAAGTCTTAAATGAAAATCTGCATATAGTGTCAGTGTTTTGAACCGATTGTCTGACCGATTAATCAATAGCTAAAATAATCGTTAGTTGCAGCCCTACTTTATATGAGATAAAAATCTTAATAAAATGCTTTTAAGTTCAAGGTTATGTAAAAACTATATTAAAAGGCTCCAGAGATATGAATACTTTAATAAGGGACACAAACTGTTATGTCTTACATTCAAATTATTAAAGCTTTTTTAGACGGTGTTTCTAAAATGAGCATTTTATTCGTTATACTCTTTTTTTTCCTCAATGGTACTGTTTTTTATCTTCTCGCATAATCTGTGCTGTTTACATTTGTAAAAATTATTCTACTGTAATTATAAGCAATTAATTTCCCTTCTGGGACAGATACAGTGTCTGTCGGCTGGGAGATAAACAGCATACAGAGTGCTGAACAGCTACAAAGCAAACAGATACCAGAAACTATCTGTATACATCATCCCGAACTGAATGGACCCCTGCTGCTGGAGCTGGTTCCGATGTGACAGAGGACATGTCTCTGTCCTGCCTGCTGAGGGCTCCTCCTCCTACCTCAGAGCGGCCGGAGCTGTGTGGCTGTGGGGGCTCTGCATCGCTTTCAGCGGACTCCCGTCAAAAACCACAGACATGGCGGACTCCTTCAGCACCAAGCCGGCACATCTAACCCGTCCCTCGGTCTCAGGGCCTCGAACCGGGGGGTTTATCAGGAGCTTTCTGGGTGTTTGTTTGATGAAATTCAGGACAAATACAACCATAGGGCGGTCCACAGCCGGAAGTTGGAACTTCTTTTGCCGTTAAAACCGGAAGCATGATATCCACCAAGTGTTCTCATTGGCGACACCTAGCGGCCACTATGGGTTTTAACTTTCGTTTCTTTTCCTTTTCGATTTTTTTTTTAATCTTTTTTACAGACATCATATTTTTTAAAATTGTGCTATAACTAAGCCGCATTGTGATTCTTGTCACTCAGGGTCGATCAAATATAAACTTTGAACATGCGACTTCTACTTTCTTATTTGTAGTTTACTTTAAAGTATTTACATATGAATGGACGTCTATTGAGAAAACGTATAAGTTTGGGATAAATATGGAGAATTTTACCTCATGTTGAAGTTCCCTAACAGGAGCACTAGATTAATTATGAAGAACAAAATTTTATCAGTACATCAGTACAAACTACTATAAGATTTATAGGTATGGTTTTGATAGTGTTTAATTTTATCATTGACAATTTTCTCCATGCCTGCCCAAAACCCAGAAGAGATTACAGTAATTAGTAAAATCTACAATTTTCATCCAAATCCTTACCAAGTTAATCCAAGTTTATTGTTATGAGGGTAATTTTGTGCAACATTTTGAAATTATGTGACCTTTTAAATCATACATGCCTTCCTCCATTTTATATGTTTATTCCAAAGAAACTTTCCTCTGGGTGATATGTGAGCTGTTAATGTCTTTCCTTATGTGTCTTTCCTTTTCCTTATGTGTTTCCTTTATCGTCCATGGCTATTTTAACTTTCTTTTCTTATTTCTTTCTCTACAAAGCATTTTTAAGACAAGGTCTTAATTTCAGATAAGATCAGTAACCTCTGCAGAAGTTATGCCCTGCAGGGGGAAATGAAGGGTGGGGCAAAAATAATGTGACAAACTGATGAAAATGCTTCCTGAATGCATCCAACTGGGAGGAAGAGGGCCCAGAACAGACCAGTTAATCTGGGGAGAAACTATAACTATTTCCTATACTGGGAAAACTTTAAAATTACTCTCAAGGAGCCAGATAGTGTTGCTGAAAAGAGGGATGTCTGTTTTCATCCTGTGGCCAAATCTTTGATAAGTGGAAGAAAATGAATGGATGGATGAACAGAGGTGGGTAGAGTAACCAAAAGTTTTACTCATGTATAGAAGCAATACCTCAATACATTTTTACTCAGGTAAAATTAAAAGTAGATCTCTAAGACATCACTCAAGTAAGAGTGAAAAAAATTGGTCAAAAGGATATGAAATGATCATAATGTCTGACTCAATATTTTACAATTGTTTCATCAGACAAAAATAAGTTATGTCCAAAGTTATGTTAAAGACAAAAATGAAAAAAGAAGGATACAAATAAATAACAAACAAATTAAATCAGAAGAAACACACCCACAAATTTCACAACAGGCTTCATAGTTGGAAAATAATATAAAAAAATAAAAGACTGTGTGCGAACAAGAGGTCTCACTTTAACACGAACTGCAGGTTTGTCTCTGTGTCTCATGTATTTTTGGTTGAAACATGTTTGTTCTTTATTCAGTGAAGTTACTCACAGTGAATAGAGTATTAAGACATTTTTCCCAACTAAGAGTAGTGACATCTCATAATAATATTAAGATAAAATATAAAGTATGATGTAGTAAGACTACTCCTAAAAGTACATGTCTTCCAAAAAGTTACTCAAGTAAATGTAATTAGTTACTACTAGATGAATATGCAGTGATTACATTTGATCACAGAGCTTACTTCATCTAGCAATATGTGGTAAAAAAGTAGAAATATCACTTCAACTTTTCATTCACTTTAAAATCCAAACAATTGTCGTATAAAAATGTGAAATAGGTGCATCAAGTAGAATCTAAGATTTTAAATTGTGACAGTCATGACTCTCAGCAGGTGTAAGTTTTGCAGCTGTCTGACTGAGCGTGCAGTGTTGTGGTTCTCACCCACAAAAGCAAAGTTTCTTCATGGTTCCTCATGAGTTTGACAGCACATGATTGTGTCCATCAGGCATGTGGTGCTCTGGTGACCGGTCGTCTTTCTATGTATGACAACTTAATAAATCCAGAGACTTAAAGAAACTAAAAGAAATCTAACCAGCACAGTCCAAAAACCAATATTTTCTTTCTTAGAATCCCAGCGTTTCATCACATGTAAGATGTGTGATGAAGTGTCATGAGAGATGAGGACAGAGGGCAGAGTCCTCTTACCAAGCTGGATATTTACTCAGGCCAGACATCAATAACTACAGTAATATCTAAAGAAAGACAATATTTCGTTTGAATGTATTGATCAGAGATAAAGGAAGAGGTTTTACCTTGAGTCTGTTCATTTAAAATGAACATTTCTTTGTGTAAAAACCAGATCAACGTCTTCCCCATCTGTGCAACTTTGACTAAATGATTGATAAATGATTTCATCATCCTGGTTATCTCTGGTCAATCAAAGTTAGCACACTGTTTGGTTATTAATATACAGTAAAGGTCTATTGCATCAACATCCTTCTTTTTTTAATCTCAAACTATGATCAAATTTTATGCTCCAAGATACAATCTTTCTGCGTGTTTCAAAACACCCATAAAGATTAGTAATTATATTACAATATAATATGCAAACAATATAATGTACACACACGCCCTTTTATTGGGCACCTTTGACCAAAGTCATCAAAAGACCAGAACTTTTCAGGATGCTGAAAGATGTTTTTATTACATGTTGATTTTAATTTAAAACAATGATAGGAAGCAAAACGTGTTTATATGTGTGAACACTGATGGAAACATAAAATTTCTAAATTCATGTCAACCAAATTATTAAAATGTATTTATTTATTCATTTATACTGGACAAAAGGAAAGAAAGGGCATAAACAGAGCAATTATAAAAAATCAACAAACAAGTTTGTTTATATTGTTGAGAGTGAAACCAAAAAATTGAATGAATAATAACTCTCAGTTTAAAACAGAGTCAAGTTTTGAAACAATATTCCAAACTTTAAATATACCACAAAACTACAAATAGTATATGTTACAGAGTTTGTTGACAAATAAACTATTTAACGCATTTTACACATTTGGCTTCTGTGGAAAAGTGCCAAGAAGAAACCCATTAGAAGTCTCAGTTAGTTTGCCTGAAGTCATGTCTGGGGAAACACAAGGAAATGTGAAACAATGTGAAACCAAGATGGATGGAGCCATGTACCGGGTAATCTGTGAACAAAAGCTATTAATTCAAATTCAAAAACACTAAAGTGATCCCAAACGGAAATTAAATATTAGAAGCTGCAAAGAGCTTGAGATTGGAGTTGAGGAATCTGTCAGTACTTGATATTTGGTGCTTACAGTCACTATCCTGTCCAAACTTCCTGCGCATAAATTATTTTGCAAAAAATAATAGGCAGAGCTTTCAGTGTACGCAGCTGGAACAGACACTCCTTAAAAGCCTTTCAAGCTGTAATTACAGTGAAATGTGGCTCTATAAAGAATTGACGCAGGAGTCCTAAATACCAAATGAATGCCACGTTTTCAAACATTTCTTGACGAGCTTGATGTACTTCTTTGCGTTAGTTTACGCCGTAAATTACCAACAGAATACATTTAAAAAGCTTTTAACAAGATTAATAAAAAGAGGAATAAAGTCTAAAAGTATGAAAGAATTTAAAGGTGCTGCATTGGTTATTTATTTATTTATTTATTTATTTATTTATTTATTTATTTATTTATTTATTTATTTATTTATTTATTTATTTATTCATTTATACATCCGTTTTTAGGAAGACTGGATTGTTATAAAACCGTAACATAAACGGTTATTACCATTTAAATCAAAATCGGCAACATTTAAGAATATTCGCATCTGAAATGAAGAAACGTGCGTCCATCGTGACGTTTGCTCGCTCGGTGACGTGTTTTTTTTATTTTTTGTTGAGGTCACGTGTCAGTGGCGGGCAGCTGAGCCTCCAGCAGCTGAGCTTTAACTTCGGCGTCACTGGTGGCGCCTGGCACTTCACAGAACAACCGGACCCCGTCGCCTGAGGTAAGGGCAGCATTATAACCCCTTAAAATGGGTCGGAACCGGCCTGTTCTGGTAACCGTGTGCCGTTGGTGTGATGCTGCGGCGTTTCAGAGCTGATCTGGGATCAGCGCAGCGGTTCGTGGAGGCTAGGATGATGTAAACACAGACCGGTTCAGGTCAATACGCGTTTAAAGATTAGCATTTTGTGCTGCCACGACTCATTTTGTTTGGTAAGTCGTTAAAATTGGGACGTTACACGTTAATAATGCGCTAAATAACGCTGTTCATAATGTCACCACTCTATTCTGTTCTATTTTAAATGAATCAAATAAATTTGTGTTTGCATCAAATTAGTAGTAGTAAATATGTAATATTCTAAAGAAGACTCATCTGGGGAAATAAGCATGTTATTATTAATAACACTAATTAATTGCATTTTTATTCTTTTAAAAGTAAATCACCGAGGCTCATGCTTTCAATACGATGGTTTTAACAGTTACATTAGACTCAATCTTTTAAATCTTATGCTTTGAGCTGCTGTAAGAATTCGTGTTAAAGCTTATTTTGTCTCCGCAGGTGTTTAATCAGAAAGTGAAAGCATTTGAAGAAAAGTCCTGACATGGCTCCAACACTGGTGAGAAGGCTGTATTTAAATAGAAGCTTGTTATTATGTGTGACCACCACTAGAAAATATGTGGTCTAAGTTTGGACAAGAATAACTTAGACTACTAAGTTATTCTTGTTTTTTTTACTATTCACAATTGTTAGATTGTTGTGAATAGTAGAAAAACAAAGTGTTATGTGTATGTAGTTTGACTGAATATGTTTAGTTGAATCTAAAAGTCTTGTGTTGGTTACAGCCATCTCTTGTTTTGCAGTGAAATGAGGTCAAATGTTGCGCACAAAATCTGTTGCAATGTTCCACTTGTTTCTGTCTGTCTTCTGATCCCAGTATGATGAGAAACCAGAGCCAGGGGACCTGATAGAGATCGACCGTGGCTCCTACCAGCACTGGGCTGTCTATGTGGGCGAGGGCTTCGTCGTTCACTTGGCACCACCCTGTGAGTGAATCCCACACAGAACTGGTTTCAAATGACAGATTGGAAAAAATGCAGCTAAAGACAGCCCACAGCGTCACTGACTGTGTGCTTTTTCAGACTGCAGTAGAGATTCATATAACTTTTTAAAATCCGAAATAAATGTACTGTCAGTTTTAAAGATTGCTGTGTTTGAAAATAAACAGAGATTCTCAGAGTTTTACACTTTCTGTGCAGGTATTTTAGAACAAACTCAGGCTTTTCTTAGTTTGTGTCAAGTCAGCAGAAGCAGAAAATAATACAGAAAACTGGTCTTATTCAGCAGCGCTCTTCTATTTGTACCTAAAAGTTGAAATGTAAAACCTGAAATTTAATCAGAATATCAATAGAAGTGACCATTTAAACTAGGAAAGCTAAAGTTTTCTCACTAACACCAACTTAAAAAACCAATATAGTTGCCTTGTGCATAGAATTTAGTGAAAACGAAAATAAAGAAAACTGTTATTGGAAGCACCTCTGTTGATTTGTATCAGTCGTAGTATAAAACCTACTGTACTGTAGTGAGCATGTTGCTAAAGTATTTAAAGAACAAAATGCAGAGATTTACCTTGTTAGCTTCTGTTGTTACTAGCAATTAGCCTGATTGCTGAGAAGAACAATGAGGAAATCTCAATGGGATCTGAAACATGGTTAAGTTTGGGTTGATATCACTGACAAATTTAAGTCATTTGAACACATTTGAACACTTTCAGGTTATAAAGGAGATGCTACTGTCTTGTGTTGTTTGACTTGGGCTCTTATTCTGATTTGTTAACAGTTCTTATTTTGATTTGATCAGCCTGTTTCAGTTTTCCTTTGGTCCAGTTCTTTCTTTAGTTTTGTTATGTTCCTTATATCTAGTTATTTGTTAGTGTTAGATACATTTCTTGGTTCCCCTGTTTGTGTACTCTCCCTCGCCTCCTGTGCCATTTTCTCTCTTTTTTCAGTCTGACTATAACCTTTTACCAGTTTGTACAACAAATTGCATTGGATTGTGTTACAGTGTAACTTTGACTGAATCCATCAGTTGACTTAATTATATATTTCTGTCTGAATTAACTTGACTTAACGCAGATTGTAAACTAGCACTGAACTGAATAGGGAGCTTCCAGCAACTTCATCCAAGTCCATTGTAATCCTCTACACAACAGTAAAAACAAGTAGATTTACTCTGCAGATTGTGCCAAAATGTATCTGTTTTTGTATCACCAGAGACAGTACACCAATAGTAAGCTTACCAAAGTTTAAAATCAAGGTCAGCGCGACCTCATGATGATTTCCTGTTTGTTTTATCAGCTGAAGTTCCTGCTGCAGGCTCCAGCAGCATAATGTCCGTCCTGGCCGAGAAGGCCATCGTCAAGAAGGACGAGCTCTGGGACGTGGTGGGAACAGACAAGTGGCTGATAAACAACGGTCTGGACCAGAAGTACAGGCCTCGCCCGCCTCATGTTATTGTTCGTGAGGCCTGTATTATGGTTGGTCAGGAGCTGCCGTACTGCATCTTCAGGGGAAACTGCGAACACTTTGTCAACGAGCTGCGCTACGGGAAAGCAGAGTCCCGACAGGTAGGCAGCTCAGGTTTTATGTAAAAGATCACATGCATATAGGAATAGGTCTATGTGCTACACAAAATAGGTTCATGACGTTTTCTGCACAAACTCGCTCAGGGGATTTTATTCTGGTCAGTTCTGCCTATTCTGAGATCGTTTCACTTTGAGCTTTTTTTAGGGCATCTTGTCACTTTAAATCCAAATAAGCTGCTCCTGGCCAAGACCCCTCGTGAAAATGGCTGCAAACATCACAATTATATAATAGTACAGCTGTGAAAAACAGAAGTAGGGCTTCCTGCACAACAAAAATGCAGCAAGTGGTTTCTGGATAATAAGGCAACAAAACACTTGTCTTTTCCTGCAGCCATTATACAGCAGCTTACTAAAGCTGCTGTATAATGGCATTATAAACGTGCTGGAGCTCAGACTGGGATTACTAGGTCAGGGTTAGGGTTGCTAGGTAGGGTAGCGGCGCAAGACCTTATGATTCACTGAACAATTGGGAGGTTTTTGTTACTGCTCATTTTCCAGACACCAAAAAATATTAACCTGTTTCCAAAAACCGTCTGGGTGCTTTTTTTTTTTTTTTAAGGGCTTGGTTTGTTTTCAGAAGCAGTTGAGTTCTTTTATAAATACAAAAATGTCCGAAATGTCAATTCTGCATAGTCTTTAATATTGTGAAAAATGTTGACAATACTTCAGGAACACTGAACTCTGACCTTAATGCATAACACAACGGCCCCTCAACGCAAAACTATTAAGTCTGCAGCTTGAATAGGAGTTCAAGTAGAGTTGTTTTTTTTTATAGTGAGGAAGTCAGGAAATGTTGAACTAACACCAAATTTCAAACTTGATGCATTTTCATTACCCATATATGATTTACACATTAAAATTACTTCTCCTTTTTGAAAACTAACAGGAAGCTCAGCTGTGGGATATTTAGGACTTTTATGATTCTGACATTAGCATAAGATAACATACATGATCTTTAATTTACAGCTCCTCTCTGATGTGACTCACACAGCTCCATCCTTCTCTTCCTAACAGTGGCTTTATTTTAAGATCTGTCCTATATTTTCAGACACAAGCTGCTCTTGGCACAAATATCTCAGCGTCGCAGTGTAAAGTTCTAAACCATTGATTAATACAGAAGATGAACAAAGGTGTAACTACATTTAATGTAAAAGAAAAAGTAGTTTAGTACCTTTCTTGTGGCAAAAAGATTGTGATAACTTTAACTTAGGAGGAGCTGAACTGCATACAACTGGACACTGCTGATAACAGCCTCTCTGTGTAAATCTAATAAAAAAAGACTTCTGTTTTTTTGCAGATCATTTATTGTCTTGTAGATATGTGGTTTAAAACCTTAAAACATGTTTACTTCGATCACTGTTACACATTATTTCTAATCTAAAACAACATCAGGAGCACCAGGGCAGAATGGAGACAGTAGCAAGAACAAAATGAAAACTAAAATAGTCAGACTGTGGCTACATAAAAAAATTCAAAAGATAATCTTAACCAGATATGAATAAACCAGTCTGTCTGTGGATTGAGTCGCTGCTTTAGTTTAAATTCAGCTTCATTTTTTTTTTTTAAGTAACTAAAGTTGAATATTCCTCTGCTGCAGGTGCAGAAGGCAGGTGAAGCTGCAGTGGTGGCTGGTGCGGCTGCATTCGTGGGTCTTGGTGTCTTCGCTCTGGCCAGCGCTCTGTTTGGAGGCAGCAAAAAGGAAAAGAAAAACACCCAGTGACTGGAACCACAGCAGCAGCTTTGAATAACTCATCACCAGCGAAGCCTAACGGCCACTTGCCTCTACTGATCACAGATATCACTGCCTGGCATTAAATGGAACTGGCTCACTTCCAACTCGTCTTTAACAATCCATCAGCTGAGTTTTAAGGTTTATGATTTGATCATTTCCCTCTATTTCAGGGTCTAAAATTTCTACAGAAAGCACAAAAACAACAATTAATATTTTTACTTGAACAGGTGCTGAAAGAAAAAATGGTCAAATGTTTAATATATGAAGTTCATAGGACAATATTTTCAACAATAAATTAACTTTTTTGTAAACACAGAAGATATTTATGACTGCAATCAAAGTGTAACAATTTGAAAATCAAAATGAAAAATTTTATTGCTAAAAAATGCCTTATGAAGTAATAAATACATGTATTTAGAATGCATAACTTTCAAATGAAATTAATTTCTAATTGTTCATAGACATGTTTTATTTTTTTGTCCTTCAGGTACATACTTGTTTGTTGTTAATAAACAAAAACATGTGAGAATGTTGGTGACCATTTTTTTTGTCAATAAGTGTTACTGGGGAAAGATTAAGGTAAAGCTATCCTGTCAGGTTTTGTTTGAAAGTGTTTAAAAAACTCTACGCAGCCCTGAAAGTCACTTTATAAGCAGATTTTATAACCCTGTAGAAATTTCACAGTAAATATAATCTATTGAAGTGGGAAGTTGATTTTTAAAATCCTTCAAGAAATAAAGATATCATAGAAACAAGAAGTTTCAAATACATTTTAAATACATGACTTTGCTTATCTTCTCTAAAACAGCCTCTTTTTTACATTATGACTAATGTATCATTTAGGATGATTTTTAAATGACACTAATGGAAAGGTTTACATTTTATCTTGATCAAGTCTTGCCATAAGTGCTGTCATGTTTTTTTTCTGTGACCAAGTAAAACACCATAATGTTTCTGTTACTTTCCAGTCTTAAGGTAAACCTGTATAGTTTTTTTTAACCCACCTTTAGGCTTCACAGAAAATTTCCTTAGACCCAGATCTAAGCAGCATTTTGTTTCCTGTGGCCTGTCGTTCATCTCATTGACAAGCTAAAGGAAATCTTCATAGATCACGTTTCTCCATGCTGAAACATGATGGTGGTAGTATCATCCTGTGGGATTGTCACTCCTGGAATCATAAACCAAAAAACTGGTAGGTGTAAATGGTGGTTCCACAATGTATTCACTCAGGGTGGTTAAATGCAAATGGTCAAGAAAACCCTAGATCATCCCATCAAGACCCAAAAATAGAGTCAAACTTTAATAAAATCAGTCTGGTTGTGTGTGTTTTTGTCTCCTAACTTTGCTTTAATTCTACTTCTTTCTACTCATAAAAAAAATCATAGACATGGGGAGAGTCATAAACACAGGAAGAGCAGGTTTACTGAACAGAGGAAGTAAGCTCCCAACCTGCAGAGGTATAAAAATAGTTGAGATTGTTCCTTATTTCAGAGCATAAAAGTTTTAAAGAATGAAGTCTAAACATTTTGAGTAATTGAGAGTTGTCACATGGCCTTTCTGCAATACACTTATGTAGAAAAAAGGTATAAAATGCCCCTGAAAAGGGGAACTAGGGGTTTTTTGTCTCCAGTGTGAAGTCAAGCCAACTTAACGCAGAAAGAAGACCAGCAGAGGACCGCGCCCTGGAACCACGGAGAAGCAAAGACTGCACTGCCAGTGGGACAAGACTCATCGGCCCTCATTCCTGGTTCGACCTCTGCTCCTGGCTCAGCCCAAAGATCTCAAAGCTGTTGCAACAGACTTGGAAGATGGACAAAGGTCATGGGGGTGACAAAGATCTGAGTGTCTGGAGGACAACAACCAGTTCTACTTTGTTTCTATTCAAAAAGGATTTTGCCGTACAGACAAGACTCTGACCAAGGACATCAAAGCTTCCTGTTGCCAAGATCATCCAACACCTGGGTGTGAGTTGAACTGCTTCCCAAAGCCTCGCTCAGTGACGCAGTGTAGGGAAAGAGGTTAGGAAAGATTGAAGTGATTTTGATCATTCTAAACTTTTATTTTTGACTTATAATCATTGATAATTAACCTGTTGTCATTATCCCTGCTTAATAAAGATGCACTTCTATTGAGATTTGTGGTCATTCAAATTAAAATTCATGCGCATGGCTCTAGACACGTGGTGGCTTCAGACATTCTTTAGTTTGGTCAGACAATGACTTTGGAGCTTGTTCTTAGACACTAAACCTGTTTAGAGTCAGACTCAGGGGTTTTAGAGATTTTCTGGACCCGTTAGACAGAGAGCTGGTCAGTAGTCAGTCCATGGGAGTTGTGAGGATTAGGGCGGGGCTGGCTATTGCGCAATAACAAAATGCACACCACACTTTTCAGATAGTTATTCATAAGGAATTTTAAAAACTGACTGATTCTTCTTCACGAAACTGTTGTTACTTTTCCACTGTACTGTAAGTCAGAGAACTGTTTAGTCTGACAAAACACTAAAACCACTTAGACAAATTAAAGTCTGACTATGTAAAAAATACATAAACCAAATTGTATAACTTTTAAATATGTTTTTATTTTGGAATAGCACACATGCACCATGATTTGACCGGTGACCCTCTTCAGACCAAAACCACACAGCTTCTTACAGATTAGCGCCTTGCAGTTGACTCTGTCCCTGGCTTCAAGGATTTTTAATCAGTACAAACCCCAACAGAAACAGAAGATAAAAGGCTACAATAAAAGTATGAGTTAAAAAGAGAATGCGCTAAAGTTCAGACGTTTAGGAGCCAAAGTGTTTGATGGTGAAGATTTCGGTTTTGGAAGTTTATCAGAGTAGATCTGCAGCCAAACAACAAGGCACAAACATGTACATTTCACCCTCACCAAACTACTACGGATGCCCTTTCCTTTTGTGTCTGCAGCGCCCCCTGCTGGAATCTTAAATCCTCCATCAGACGAGGAAAATTGTAAACAGTTTCTACTATAAATTAAAATCTTTCTGCTTTTCTGTTTGCTCAAGCTGATTCATTATCGGTCCAAGAAAGGCTTCACCGACATGCCTGCAGCCAGTCATCTGTGCCCGCTCTCTCAGAGTAAATACAGTGCTATATGTGCAAAGTGAAGACACAAATGTAATCTACTGCAATGGAGATTGTTGTTAGGCCACACAGGTGCATGCATGGACTGATTTTCAGTCTACAATCTGGAACAGATGGACTAAAAACAGTCATATCCATGTGTGTGAATACAGAACGCACTGAAAGACATTCAGTGAAACGTCACAGGATGTTCTGCATGTTATACGTATCTCTCTTAAAAAAAAAAAAAGTAATTTAACACATGATGCACAGGGTATATACATTTACTGTACAACAGCAACTTTATGATTCATTTTGTTAATGCATCCTGCTTTAAGTCTCTTTGGAGTTCCCACCGCATTTCTGTCTTTACCTTCACTTTCATCAGTCTTTTAAAGAGAAAAGACAGAAAATCCTCCTTCTTTTCAGCATCCAAGCCTTCTCTGTTAAAGGAACTGTTCACAGTTTTCTTTACTGGCTGCTAGTGGAAACTCTGTCCACTGCTGGGCTCCGGTCTCCGTGTGCCAGCCCTCCTGTTCGACCAGAATCAGTCCAGCTTGCGTGCTCCGAGTTTCAGGGGACCTTTGGCGGCTTTACGTTCCGCCCGCTTGGCCTCCAGCTCTTTCCTCCTTTCCTCTCGTTTCTTCTTCGACAGCTCCGCCTTGCTGAGATCTGGGCGACGAAAAGCAGACGAATGTCATACGAATGTTTTCATTTCTGGCCATTTAATATGAAGTCAATGTGGAAAATTATGACTCGGATCTGTTAGATATTAAATCTGTGCTTTTAATTATAACTGATTCGGTGTTACAGATGTACAAGAAGCAGATTGAGATAATGACTTCATTAGTAGTCACACTAATGTTTATTTAAAGATCTATAGTTTTACTGTAACATTGGCACACAATGATCTGAAGGTACATATGGATTCAATAGAGGTTGAAGGTTGCTCTTAAAAACATCACAAAAAAAGAAACTACTGCATTATTTTAGAAATGTTTGAGTTATTTTTGTTGGTTCTAAAAACAAAACCCAAATGTGAGCCCCATTTTTCAGCCTTTTATTTCTAAAACACAGTGAAAATTGTGTCATGCATCATTAACCTTCACAATTATAATCTACTTTATCACTTAAAATCTCATTACATTGTGTTATATCTTGTGACAAAGACATGAAAATGTTCAAAGTTTGTTTTATAAGACATTTTATTACTGCCAGGCTAAACTGAGCTGCTTTTATCTTAAACCTTGAAAACCTGAGATGAGACGCCTGCAAAAAAACAAACGAACAAAAAAAACAAAAAACAAACTAGAAATATTTTTACCTGGTTCCACAAAACCAAGTTCAGGTTTCTGACTTAATCAGACAACAGAGTAAAAAAGATCTTAATTCTGTCTGATATCCTGAAATGTTAAGCAACCTTTCTGAAAATGTGTATTTATTTTAGTGGAAACGTGACTCTAGATCTGAGGCTGACGAACCAAAGAGTTACATTGTAGAAGCAAAACATCCTGAATCACAAAGAAGGAAAGAACAGAACATTTTGAGGACATGTGGAGTAAAAAGATTAGGTTTGAGTTGAAGGACTCACTCTGGCCTCCCTCGACTGACTCCCAGCTCTCGGTGCCCCAGTCTCCGGTCGTCTCTGAGCTCCAGCCCTCTCCAGTCTGTCGACGGGAGACAAAACAAATCATCAGTGAGCAGGAACTCCACTGAGCTGGGGTTTTAAATTATTCAGCCAAAATTAGTCTTCGTTGAACACTTTTATTAAAGCAGCCATTATTGCTTAAATTAAATATGTTTTCTTGCCTTGGTAGAAAATGCAGAACAACATAAGCCTGACACAAATGAATCATTTTGGCTTAAATTCATTTTCACCTTATTGGTATCAGTCTAGTTTAATTCATGAACAAGTTTCATTGTAATTTTTTTTATATTTGCTTTCATCATATTTAGAAAAACATTCCAATTACTAATTTATAAAAACCGATTAATTGCCCAGTTCTAGTGTGTGGCTGTTCAATTTCAACACACTAAAGACTTTAGTCAGCGGGAAGGTGAAGAGAGCAATCAGTGACATTTCCAGGTCGGCTGTTTATGTCAGCATTACGGTATTTATGTCTAAATATCTCATGTTTAGACAGAAATATAGAAAGAAGAGCCCACTATATCTACAACTTCTTTTTTTTTTCTTTTTCATTTCAATAATACAGTAATTTTGTAGCCAAATTTCAAATTTAAATGAGCTTCTGGATGTTTAATGCCGTATTTGTAACAACGAGCTTAACAGTAAAACGAGGTAATATTTGAATAGTGAACTGACAATATCCAATAAAAACATATAAAAACGTAAAGTAGCATGACTACTTAATGTGTGACAAATGTGTATTAATCTAAGTTTTAATACAAAAGTAAGGACTTTGCTGAAAATGAGTTCCGAGATAAAAAGTTGCTGCAGCCAAAATTTAAAATCAAATCAAGTTAAACACGTTTCCAGCAGCCATACAGTGATAAAATCAGATAACCAAATGTGCTGGAACTCTGCTGGCGTTGCTAGGTAACAAGGCTGGGCTCTGCTGGGGTTGCTAGGCAACACCAAAGTGCCATTTTATTGTGATTAAATTGCTCATTTTCCAAAAAATATCAGCTTGGAAGGTTTTTTAAGCACTTCTGCTGTTTTTAGACCCAAATGAAAGTAGAAAAATATAAACCATCAGTGTTGCAGCTGAAAAACACAGATTTAAACATCCAAGACACACTCAATCTTCCTGCGTCTCCTGTTTTTTTTCCTGTTGGGACCTCACCGTGGCAGCAGCCGTGTTTCTCTGGGACACGCTGGCGAACAGGTCGTTCTGCGTGGCGCCCTTCCCGGAGCTGCTGTCCCAGTTGTACTCGCTGGCCAGCCGGACGCCTTCAGGCAGCGGCAGGTTCTTACTGGCCGGCGTCACGTCCGTCTCCTCCTCCCCCCAGTCGTTGCCCCAGCCCTCCTCGCCCGCTGAACTTTGACCCTGGCCTTCCTTCTCGTTGGACCAGCTGTCGTCGGCGTCCCAGCCGGAGCTGCTCCAGTCAGAGCTTTGCTTTTTCACCGCCATGGAGGCGGACGATCGTCCAGCCTACGTATCGAAAGAAATCGCTTTAAAACAAGCACCATGGTTACCGTAGAAACAGCCTTCAGGATAAATGGTTCGTACTCCTCTATCGGTGGCTTTCTTTTTGGATGATGCAGCTCCAGACCAGTCGGTGTTCCAGTCTTCAGTCTGAGCTTTTTCTGGATCCTGGAAAAAAAGACTCAATGATTCACAAACTCAAAACGTACAGCTCCATGACAACGCACCGTCAGAAGTAATAAATGCACCTCTAAGCTACCCCAGTCCTCTTCATCGTCCCAGCGGTCTCCGATTTGCTCTTCATCGTTGTCTGTGGCTTCAGGCGTCGGCGACTGGTTGGTACGATCAGAGGCACCGTGGTGAGACGAGGAGGAGAGTTGGGTTTTATCTTCTGCATCAGAGAACAGAATTAATTATCATCATGTCAGACAAAATACACGCAGGGTTTATACATATTTCCCACAGAAAAATTCAAGCACTTTTCAAACATTTTCAAGAAAAGTTCTCAAATTTTTCCACTGGCACACTTTGGAAATAAAAAAATATCAGTACAAAAGAACTGAAAAAGATATTTTCAATTCCTTATTTCATATGATTTATTAATAACATACTGTCATAGTATTCTATATTCTACAGCAGAGACAAGCTAACCTGAAATATAACAACATTTTACGTTTTTTATCATCTGACTGAATCGAGAAAGTTACAAAAGAAAATCTTAAAAAAAAAACAAACGTTCTTGCTAGGTTTTTTTTGGCATTTAGCAAGTAGAAATAATTTTGGTAATTCTAGCTAACCCTAAAACAAGAGAAATTAAATTCAAACAGGGAGAAACAAAATGTGCCTTTTTATTATCTGTACATATCTGGTTTCAACTGCAAATAATGCTTTACAAATGTAGCCTCACAAAACTCTGCAGTTTGAATATCAAACACTTTCAAAGACTTTACACAGAACTCAAACACTTTGCAAACCTTGAAATGTTAAACATATTATTATTTATTTGATTCTTCCTTTCTTGTTCTTCATTTTTGTAATTGTTTAGCTGTTTTATGTCCTTTTAATATATTTATGAATTGTATTCTCTTTGATGTTTTATTTGTCTGACCAGAACTTTGGTCCTCTGTATTTTTCTTAAAGGTGCTTTACAAATAAAACTGGATTGGACTGAAAACGACTCACTAAAATTCAATAACCTTGAAGGATTTCAATAAGAACCCTGTGCATAAAAGAGCTTCATTACAATGTAATGCGGTTCATTCTCAGTTTATTCTAATAATAGGAAAAAGCTGTACCTTTGCTTAAGGCTGACGCTCCATCAGTGGCGCTGGTGGGACTGGTAGCGCTGGACGGCCCGCTGCCCTCGGCTGCGGCGCTGCCCTCGCCTCCCGGGTTGTTGCGGATCAGCTTGGAGGTGAGCGAGGAGACGCCGGTCACGGCCCAGCCGGCCCAGCTGGACGAAGCTCCTGCCGGCTGAGCGCTCGATCCCACATCCTTCTCTGCAGGAACGACAACCCAGAAATCAGAGATGCTTTTTCCCCTTTACATTATTTGATCGACAGATACATTCATATATTTACATTATTATTACTTCCTCACTTACCAGTCTGAAACTGGTAAATATGAAGTCTTCCACATCCTTTAAAGCTAATCTAGTCAGACTAACACACTTTCAAAAACTGAATACTGAAACTATCCCAACCCTAAAGTAAGTTCAGCTGCAACATCAACCTCTCAAAAATCTTAAAAAATAAAAATAAGTCAAAAAAGACCTTTGGAGTAAATGTAGGTATGTTTTCTCAACATGTGAACCTGAACATCCATTAAATCGATAGAGTAAAATGTAGCCGCAACAAGAAATTATAAGAGGAGAAAAGTATGAAGTAACTATCAATTGTTTAATATTTCATAATTACATCATTAGATGGACCAAATATATAGTTATGTGGAAATATTTGGCATTTTGTAGATCAAAATAAAAATATGTAATAAAATAATTACAAAAATAACAAAATCAAGCAAAATAGAAACATGTTGGTTGAATCAAAGCTTCATTTAAAATATTAAAAGTTCAAAGGTTGAATCAGCTGCAATGGTTCCCATCTTTCTCAAAAACTGAGATTGTATGTAAACGTAAAACATCTAAACACACTGAGCCAAATTCTCAAGTCACTACAGATACATTTAGATCAGACATTAAAGACTTGCAGCATTTCTCTAAAACAAACCTTTGAAAGACCTCAACAACAAAAGAGAACTAGCCTGGCACCTTCGCAGTAAAGTGTAAAGGATGAAGGCCGACTCAAGACTTTTGCACAGCGGAGTACGGCAGTGACAGAAGTAACTGTGCAGGTCAGACCAGTTTGTTACGTACCGATCTCAGCCAGCTTGCTTGGATCCTCAGAAACTGTCTCCAGCTTGGTGAGGAAGCTCTTGATGGCTTTGAACGCCTGACAGAAACAGAGAGACGAGTTGGCAAACCGTGATCAGAGACCGGATTAAAAATATGTTCAATTATTATTAATCTGGGTTAAAACTGCTGAACTGATGAAACAAGCTGTCAGAGCTGCTAATTAAAATGGTTCTAACAACTCATGTTGTTACTATATTATTGTGCATTTTAGTGGAAATATCAAACTAACCTTTGTTTCTGCTACTATAAGTGAATAAATAAGTTTTATTCCCAACAGATAAACCATAAATGTTGTTGATTACATAATAAATGATGAGTAAATATCTTTCGGACCGTTCAAGGTAAACAACGGTCACACCTGCTCCCTGACGCCCTTATCGGGATCCACGGTGACGGCGCAGAGCGTGGGCAGGATGCGGGCGGCGATCTCTGTGATGCTGTAGTAGTTGTGTGTTGCTGCGAAGCCCAGCACGCCGGCTGAACGCGAGGCAGGAAACGGGTCTTTAGTGGCTCGAGAAAACGCAGAGACCAGGATTCTCTGCCGGGTCTGCGACGAAAAGGACGATGGAGATCGTCACGTTTTGGTTGTTACGTTTAAAGACAAAAAACATCCAGGGCGTTTTGTGTTTTACCCCGGCGTTGAGGTAGGAGGCGATTTTGCCCAAGCACACGGTGGTGTTGCAGCGGATCGGGCCCTGCTCGTCTCTGGCCTGCAGTCGGGCGAAGTGACGCATGAGCTCCTGGTTCAGGTTGGTCTCGTTCAGTTTGGGCGCCAGCAGCAGCATCGACTGCAGCCGCCAGGAAGAGAAACGTGGAAGGTTAACGTCCGCAGGAGGCGTCGCTCCGGCTGCCATGTCCGATTCTGTAAACGTCGTACCTTAACCGTCTGCTCTCTGATGGCGGGGTTGGTGTCCGTGAAGCCGTGGACGACGTGAGGGAAAATCTGGGAGTTGACCGCCGCCTCGTTCAGATACTGAATGAACTGCTCCATCTGAGAAACACAACAAAACTCAGCAAAGTGGATGAATATTCACATTTTACCTGCGATAATGTTTATTATTATTCCCTAAACGGCTTTCTGACGCTAATAAACAAGCTTTTAATGTTTATTTACAGTTTTATTTACAGTGCAGTTCAGAAGTGTACATTCACTTCATTTCAGGTTCCTAACGAAACATCGAAACCTTTTCAAATTCACAAATTAAAAGATCTTTGCTACAAATCCAGCTCCACTTGCTTGTGAAATCTAACTCAGGCGCTGCCTGGAGCTAAATATCACGATTTAATCCAGTCGTCAGGAATGCGAAATACCTGCTGGAGAAGTCGTATCCTCATCGCTCGGTCTGTGGAGGAAAACATCTTCACTATGACAGGAATGATTTTCTGTTGGTATTCTTCTGCTGACAAGAACTTCCCCACCTGAAATGCAGAGAGAGAGAGAAACGACGTTCATAATGCGTTTTCTTTCTCTCACGGTGAAAATAATCAGATTGATGAGAGATTAAAAGTTGCCTTAAAGAGCGGCGTGAGGATGACGGCACCCGCGTTTCCGAACTCGAAGGCGGTGAGCAGCTGAGGGAGGACTTTATGTTTACAGAAGTCTTCAGGAAAAGAGTCTAGGTGATCATTCAGGTCCTGGAAAAACTGCTGCTTCTCAGCTGGATCCTTGATCTGGAGCAGATTGGAGGGGTTTTCATCATTCTTAGGAATCACTGAATTAACACCAGAAATTCACCTTGAATAAATAAAATTGAAGAACAATTTACATTTTTGAAACTCTCTAACCAAACAAACCCACACATATCTCAGAGATTCGGTAAAAAAAAGAAAAAGTATTACTTTCAATCTGGCAGAGAGAAATATTGGATTCGCTGACCTGGATCTCCTCCAGGAAGAGGTTGCTCTCCACGAAGCTGTTGCTGAGGAAACCTCCGGGAGCCCTGCAGTTCTGGAGGAAGCGGGCCGGGTTCGGTCGAGCCCGGGAATTCGCCCCGACCAGCTCACAGTAGTGGGGCACCAGCGACTTGGGAATCTGTATAAAAGACAAACAAGGAATAAAAATTAGACAAAAAGTTCACAATATAGAAAATATGCTTAATCGCCTTTTTTAACTTCCGTGTTAGAGTTGTAACTAGCTTAAAAACGCAACTTACTTTTCCCAGAGATCGGAGAGATGACGTCCGAGGGAGGGGTCCGTTAAAAACCTCCCATATCAAACATCCCAGTCGCCACACCTCCCCCGCCCTGGATAACAAAAACAAAACCAAATCAATATCAATAATAAATAACATATTTTTGAAGCCTCTCTTTCCTCACCATTTCTCCCCGCTGCTGTTGGACGCCTCCGGCGGGTCGTACTTCTCCATGTCCGGGTAAACGGCCTTCGGCGTGGGGAGGGAGACGCCGTTGGGGTCGCCCTGCTCCGGCGCCAGGTGGTCGAGGGCGCCGAGCTTCCACTCTCCGGCTCGATCCACAAAAACCGCCCAGATACCCAGGTTGTTGTGGAGCAGGTGGCAGTCGTTGACCAGAAAACTCAGAGCTTTCTGAGAAGAAAAACGACAGAAATAAAATGAAGTGAAAGGCGACTTTCAGCGCATAATGGATGATTCTTGCTAAGCTCAGGTTGGCCTGGTAGGATCTGATATCCTGTCAGATTCTTACCACAATCTGGTGGAGACCCCAGGAGATCTCCAGCTCTCCGGCGCCCCCCTTCTCTGCCTGGGCCTTCAGGTGAACTGAGAGAGGAGTCACCTGCTCAGTGACCAGATAGAGGCTCTTATCTGTCTGCAAAAATAAATAAACACGTATTAATAAAGATGGGGAAATTTAAGTTATAAAATGACTGACCAACGTTTTTAACATTACATGGCTGTAAAGCACCAGAGCTTGAGTTTTTCATATGGCAACATATTGTTGTTCTGTTTTAAATACAGAACAACATGGATGGATACATTTACAGTCGGGTGAAAGAATGAATCTTTAACACAACAGGACAAAGAATGAATCTTGATGAAGCAGAAGTTTTTTCGCTCTTATCCAGAAAAGGGAAAATACTAAATCACAATATGGTTTATAAACTTCTTTGTAACCTGCAGGAAAGAAAAATTATTGGTACACTAATTTAGAAAGCCAGAAAAAGCTTTGGCATTGACAAACTGAAACATTTTGAGTACTGTGTAGCGCAGCTCATTTTGGAAGAACAGCAAGTTCTACATGAAAAGCCTGAAACACGATATTGAAGTGGATGTCACTTTGAAACTTGTCTGGAAGACAAACATTGTTTACAGAGCAATCACAAAGCTGAATGAGCTTCAGCTGCAGCAGTGCATTACAGGAGATCAACACGTTATAATGTAAAGAAAGTAAAAAAAGAAAAACATCCTAAATAATTTTCAGTCTTCAACCACCCGGATTGTCTAAGATTCAATACCTACACATTGAAATCCTAACAGACTTCCTACATATTTCTAAAAACTAAAGCCTGGCTTCTTTTTAAGTACCAATACAAAAGTTCACTATGAACTTAGAGCAAATTTTACTACAGACTTTATGATTTAAATTTGACATCAGCAAAAATGTCTGCACGTTGGGAATCAGAAGACAATTAAACAAACAGACAGAAAGAATGGATGAAAAGATGGACGAACAAAAGGACGGCAAGACAGGAACAGGACATATAGATTTAGGAAGTGGGTCAGCAAATGGATGAAGGCAGGAGCAGATGGACGGATAAAAGACAAGCAGAACTGATTAATAAATGGAAGGATGGATAAACAAATGGATCACTGAACTTAGATAATGGGAGAGGAAAGGAAGTAAAAGTAACATACTGGCAGCCAGTTTCTTCCACACTTATCTAATTTTTTATATGTTGTTATATATTTCCTGAGTGTGTAATAAAGCCACTGATAGCAACAGGATACCTCCATCTAATTAAAACTTGTAGGTGATAAATAAGAGATCTAATCGCTGTTCAGTTAGGATCTAGGATCTTGCTTCTAAGATGACAGGACAAACGGTAAATGATCACTTACCTCTCTCTGAACAAAAAGCATGCACATAAAAAGCATAAGTTACACAGTCGAATATCTGAGGCAAACAGAGTCTAAAGACATATAAATCACATACCTCTAGTCCATCTACATATGCCAGAATGTTAGGATGCCGCAGGGTCTTCATCCTCTTGAAGGCAGCCTTGGCTAGCTGGGTCTGCTGCTCTGTTCCCTGAGCCACCTCGTAGACAAACACCGACACCGGATCTCCTGATGTCTGCAAGAAGTGGGCAACCATTAATTCACACTTATGTAGCTTAAGGATGAAATGCTGACAGTGGATCAATGTGATCATTATTGAGGCTGATAGAAGGAGGAAGTTGGTGTCCAGCTGTCATCTGACCCTGCGGTAAAAATCATGACAGAGAAAGGATGGTTTCAGCTTCTCAGTGATAATAATCACAGCAGTGGGGTCCACACTGTTGGCAATCTGTAACGTCACCTTTTTTTAATGCGATACAGACAATGGCTTGAGCCGCAGTTTTAAATAGGAGCAATTAACTTGAATAAAACAGGGTGACGTGGCGAGATGTACGTGTCTCTGCAGGAGTAAACACCGAGCGCTAGCTACACACACTTCGGCAGAGAACAGAAAACCAGAACAATAAACCTGTACTGGGACTTAACGGATAAAACAACTTCTGAGAATACGCCAACTCTCCTTATCAAGACGTCAAACTCCAACTTATCCTGCTTGGCTGATTGAAAGGCATTCATAAACAAGCTAACGCTAACCGTTAGCGGAGGATCCGCAACGATCTGCCGCTACTTACCTTTCTCTTCCCCCGATGCAGAGTCCATATTCCCGACTTCTCCGGGCTTTCCGGGAGAATTTCATAAGCGAAGTCTTTGACAGGATCCCTGGCGAAAAAGGACCACATTTCCCCCCGCTTCTCAACCTCATCAAACACTCACAGAAACACAGCGACAGACCTGTACAAACTGCAGCCAGAGGCGGCTAGCTGCTGTGGCTAATACTAACCCGAAATGGAACGGATGAAAAATAACTCCGCGAGAACTTTGATTTCTGCACATTAGTTCCGGGATTCAGTTCAGGTCTCTTCTCGTAAACAGAACCTATGGGAAATAAGTCAAAAGAACCAAATTAATCATTATAAATACGTAAAAAAAATATTAAAGACAGGAAATTCTAACTTTAATATCAGAATTCACTTTTTGTCTGGTCTGAGAATAAATAAATTTAGAATCATGAGAAAAACGACAGAATTATACGATTAAAATCAGCTTTTTTCCCCCCAGTGGCCTTAATCCTGAAAAATGCTTAAGATAACCATAAATAAACTATTGATTTGGATTTTATTGTCAATTATGAGAAGCTTCAATTTTAGCTTCCGCCCCTCATTTTTAAAGGTTTCTTAAATGTCTCAATTCCTATTGGCACATCTTGACGACAATTTTCTCATCTCTGTTAATCAGCAGGCTAGGAATTTGAGGGATCTTTGTCAGTGCTGAATGTTTCTTCTCTGTAAAGTAGGGTGGTCAAGGATCAGTAAGGTGAACAAAAAACAGCCTCAGCCACCAGTTCCAGATTCTTCTGATGACTTATTTGTTACTTTTGACTTTGACAACCATCCTGAGATTCTTCTTCTTCTTGTCGGTTTTACTGGTGGTTGGCAACAAACTGTTAGTAACATGACCGCCACTTACTGGTATGGAGTGTGGTTCGTGATGGTCTAAATATTTATCCATATCTATACATATATTCTACCTAAACATGCACAGGTAAAAAGACATGCGTACTTATGCACAACTTTGTATACCATTCTTCTATATTAAGACACATTCACAAACACACCTACTATAATCAAATTCTACCATCCTGAGCTTCCAAGAACTCACTGTTTTATAGCTAATTGGCAACACACCTGCACTTGAGCGGACCAAGCTATAACTAAACAGGTAAAAAAAAATAATCTAAACAGAGAAACAATAAAATTATGAATTTAATTTATAAACTCATCTACATAATGAAATGGTCTGCAAAATAAATAAACCATATGATACAAGATAACTCAAAAAGTTAGTTTAAAGAAAAACAAACAAAGCAATACTCAAAAGAAAACCCTCTAATTGGTAGAACCCAGCAAGGTAATCAATAACGCCATTCAGCCATTTAAGCAGGAAATACTGGACCGGCCCCTCCCATACTCCTGGCCTGCTGCAGGTCTACAAGGGACAAACAATGGTGAGTAAAAAGGAAAACAAATACCATAAATATACCTTAGAACAAAATAAACAAATTCAACCAATAGTCCAGAAATAGTAGCTTTAATCTAAATATATAAATAGATGGAAACTGCAACATAATGCTAATGCAAACAAACCCAGGATAGTAAGTGAAGTAAAGTTCCAAAGTAATGTTTAAATTTAAGCATTATAACCAACTATAGAAAGTAAGTGAATCAGAAATAAGAATAAGGTACAAGTGGTGAACACAAACTGAACCACCTCGTCACATCCTCCTCTAGATTTCTTTTCTTAGTTATCTAGGGATAATTTCTGCTGTTCTAGAAATTCCCCTGCACCGTGGTTTACATGGGGAAAACTAAAAGAGAGTTAAAAATTTTATGGCTGCAGACCCAGCAGGTCATGTTTACATGTTTGCAGTTAACAATAGTGACCCCACTGTTATCAACTCAGTGACTTTCTTGTTATTCATCAACATTTCGGGCTTTTTAAAGGTCGATCGACCAGAACACTGCAATCAGTGCAACCCTAGTAAGAACTCCAACAAGGTTCAGAAAGGGATAACTCAAGAAATAGAAGTAGATGCCAATACCTGAGGCTCTGGAGACTGGCAAACAAAGCCTTGACTGAATGGAAATGAATACTGTTCTCCCCCAAACTACCTAAAGTATATTTTAGGAGGTACGTAAACATCCATAATTTTGCTTAGATTCTGTTGTACACTCACAGTTATCTTTTTAAAAAGTTTCCTGATTCTTTTTATGCTGATACCGATACTGAAGCTGATACATAAAATCGGCTGAACTGAACTTATTGGAAGTTATCCTCCTATTGGTGAAAAACTATTTTACAAAAAAGAACATCACACCAACAGTGAAACACGTAGTTTGTAGTGTAATTGTGTGGAGCTGCTTTGCTGTGTCAGGATCTTGATGAAACCGTGAAATCTTTTCTCTAGTTGAAACTCTTCAAGAAGAGCAACAAACCAAAGCACACCAGCAACTCCATGTTTAAATGACTCAAGTAATGAAAACCCATTTTTGAAAGATCTAATCAAATTCTAAATGTAAATCATGTGAATTAAACAAATTCTGAAAAGATTCCTCTAATTATCAGCAGATGTTGACAAGAGTGGTACAATCAGTTGAGAGGCATAGAGGGCAATTATTATTTTTTTATATGCAGGTTAGCTTTGATTGTTTATTCCCCTCAACAACAAAATGTATCACCTGACAGTTGCAGGTGATACGTACTTCTGCTGCATTTTGTGTTTGCTCAGGTTATTCAATTTTATGTCCTGGAAGTGTGACAACAAGCAAAACCTGAAGAAATCTATGAAGGGGGTGAATACTTTTCACAGACCTAACTTTAATTAACTGAATGTGGATAATAATTACATATTTCATTCAAACTTAATACCAAAAGAGAAATCTTATGACTTCTTGTTTCAGCTATTTTATTTGCTTATTTAACTGAGTCAAATTTTTCTTAGTTACATGTACTGTTGCTGTTTGTAAAGAATTTTTTTTTTTTTAAACAGATTTCTCTTGTAAATGAATTAATGAGATAACCTGGATAAATAAAAGTCAAATATTTATATTTAATATATATTTAGGCAGTGGGTCAGCAAAGGCAGGAGTAGAAGGCTGGATAATATTTAATGTATGTAAAACATTTTATATTTTTTAAAAATAAGCGAGTTTTACAGGAAAAATTATAACAATATATAAAACAAAAAACAAGCCATTTTGCTCAAAATCATATTTTATTTCCATAGCAATTTACAACAATGACATCTAAACCAAAGTACTTTCCATGAGTGCAGTATTAAAGGAAGAGTTTAACTTTAGCCAGAAGTCTGATCTGAAAAAAAAAAAATTCCAACAAAATCAACGTTTGTCCAATTTATAAATATAAATGACACTCATCAACCATTACTCCTAAATTTTTCATCACAGATCTACAGAAAGGAGCCAAAGTGTCAAGATTATGAAGAAAATTTGCCCATATTTTAGCCCCAAAAAAAAAAATAGTTTTATTTTCATTCAGGTGCAAAAAAAAATTGCATGTCTTTAATAAACAGATGATTTTTTTTTCCATAATACAATACAAGCTCAGTTGTGTTGTGGGAATCTTTCCTCTGATCATGCCTGGTTTATGGTAAAATTCTCTTTCCCTCCCATGTTTCTCACGGAAATGTTTAAGTTTAGAAAAATACCTGTAACCAACACCATCATTATAATTTACACCGATATTGAAGTGAAGGTATTCCTAGCCTAATCTCACCTAACATTACATCCCGTGTCAGCCCCCTGCCTGTCGCACTGGACCAGATGTTAAACATCTGTTGGTCACTTCCCTCTGAGCAGCTTTACCCAAACAGCAAACTAAAAGCAAGACACCGCAGGGATTTGAACCCCGTCCTGACCAGGTCAGGAGTGCCACCACCGGAGTCTTTTGCTTTTTTGTGCTTGCTATAACTTGGGCAAAAGCAAAACCTGGAGGAACAAAGATTTGTTCCTCCAGGAAAAGAAAGCCCCTCGGCACCGCTGCTCTAATCCTGTTGACCATGGACTTTTCTCTTGATCATGAGGCTGAAACTAGAAGACAGAACGTTTCCCCGATCCCAGAAGATTCCCACAATATTGTATTTGACTTATTCCATGATTTCCATTTATAGCCATATAAACAAAGCCACGATACCAGGATTCCTGTTCATACTCAAAGCCATTCCCTTTTGCAATGTGGCAGGACTTGATGACCAAAAGAATGCTTCTAAAGCTGTAATGGGATAAAAAAGAAACAGACAGTTTAAGGAACCCCTCCCCTCCCCCCATATTAACCCCAGACTATGATTGGTTATGCCAAATAGGGTTTACCACATCGATACGCAACAGTGTTGAATTCTTCCACATATTTAAGTTTGATCCCTAGATGCTGGCTGAACTCAAGTCATCTTGTTACTCTGCTGATGCTTAGGCTGCTCGATTCAGTAGCAAGTTTAGCTGAATGAGAAATCTGGAAGGGAAAAAAAGAGAATAGCGTTGCACCCCCCCAAAGACACCCCTTACCAGTAACTACTGAAACGTTTGACAACGATTTAATGAAAATTATGTTGCGTTGTGCAAATTAAATGTTATGCAGAGCTGACTTGGCATGCAACATGTTGAGTTACACATTTAAGCAATGAGGGGGAAAAAAAATAATCTAGGGAACCAAAATTACTTAACTTAGCACCCACGAGACTGAAGAGATGCAGTATTAGAAACAAGCTTGCAGTTCTCGATCTTAATATGACAGGATTCTCAGTGTCCATCACAGGTTAGGCCATCCCAGAGGAAATTTAGAAATTTGGCAATTTGACCTGAGAAACCAGAGGGAAAGAAAAGGCACACAAACACAAAAAGAGCAGGGCTTCTGCAAAGGACGCCAGGGTTCAGATTTAAGCTCAAGCGAACAGGGAGGGGGTCGGTGCTTCATTCAGAGGGTCACACTCAATTGTTGACAGCTTCCACAGATGACTTTGCATTCAGAGGCAGGTGAGATCGGAGTGGACAGACGAGAATGATCTGAAACAAAGTGATCTACACAACACACCCACCACACATTTGACACAATACAAAGATTTGTGTTCTACTCATGTGGTTTAAAGATGCAAAGCAGTAAGGCCCCAGGGCCAAAGAGGTATGTACTAGTAAAGCATTGTTACTGATGATTTCAGGTTAACATAAAGCCAGTTCCAAGATGTTTTGTTTACGACACATTGCAAAAGATTGGGTAAGATGAGCCAGCTTCTTACTACATGCTCCAGGTTAGAGGACTTCGCTTGTGCTTCTGTCTTGTATTTGGATTTCTGTGAAGAAAAGTGTAGGAACACGCGCAACCAAAACATGTGCATGTACTAAAGCAACACATTTGCGCTGCATTTTACTCCAAATATGAGCTGCACCATGCACAGCTCTCCTCAGCACCTTCAATTTGTTAAATCTGCACAGTTGCGCACTGGAGTGAAATGGGAATAACCTGCCTCTTGCACAGTTGCACAAGGGCTGGTAGCTGAGGACTAATTATTTTCTTAAAACTACAAAGATCAACCTGACCCTTTCTGAGCAAACTGCATGTAGGTCATGTTCAAAGGGCAGGAAGATTCCTGAGCTGTCCAAGGTAGACTGCATTCTTCCTTTGGACTTCTGTAAGATCAAAAAGAGAGAAGACACCCCTGCTCCCTCCCCACAGTATCGTAGAACTGACTGTTGTTATCCTTACCCAAATGCTTTACTGCAGATAATGTCAAATCAATGAAGCCTCCGTGTCTTCCTCTTATCACAAGACTATTAAGAAAGCACAACAGTGCTATTTCTGCAATCAAGTATAGCAAGTTGCTTTCGTGGCAAGAATAATCGAAGCACTAATAGTGCACTTAAGATTGCCCACTTTGGGATGAATATTCATCTTTCCAAAAGTCATTAGATGATTCAACTTATCTGCCTTCAATTTCCACTTTCATTTGAGCCCAGGTCACATCCGTGCTCTACACCAAGCTTTAGTCATACCTGAAAAAGCACAAGAAAAGCTCCCCCACAACAAGCCCCCAAAAAGAACAAATGCATTCCAAAAACTGTAATCACAACAAGCTATGCATTTATTGTGCAAAAATAAAATCCTTTACAGATAGTTCACTCGTATTGTCAATACAAGGCACAGCAACTAATTGCAAAGGAATTGCAAATGGAGGCATCTAGCCAAACAATGAAGGTTAAAGTAAATGTGAACACATTTAGTGAGCTTACGTGACGCTCGATGCGCAAGGAAACTTGTACAAACAATGAGTTAGGAGAGTTCCTGATGGTCTTGGGTATTGGAAAGCACACGGGACACAGCACACTGAAAAATGCAAAGGAAAAAAGCCTTCTCCCCACAAACCCTTCCAAATACAAGTATGTACAAAGCTACAGGACAAATACTGTTACAGCAAGCAATTGTCGGATTTCCTCGACTGAAGGGCTAATACAATTTAGAGATGGATGGGATCATTTTCCACAAATAGTATTTGAATACCACAGGCCTGCGTACTGGGAGTTCCTTCCAACAGCAGATGTAGACTTGAATGTGGATTTAAGTGACGGTTGGGCCTTTACATTAATCTGCAAAAGTCAAAGATACAAAACCCCCCTCCCACAAGGCAACTGCAAATCAAAAATAAAATTACTTCTAGTAAGGAGACTTGTTACCGCACTCTCTGGGACAAAAGCAGCTTCTCTAAATCCAGGAGACTAGCTTTGTGGAGTTGCTATCCCGCATGGCAAAGTGTCCACTTGAAGCTTGTTGGGTACACCTGGATGATTCCTATTCAAGCCTTTCTTATATTGGCAATTGAGGAGCTGTGAAGTCTAGGAAGAGACTGATTAACGCCCCACAACCCCCCCTCACATTAAGCTCCCCAACAAAGTACCCCCCCATTTCAAACATAATGGTCCAAGCAGGAAAATGATAAAATGGAATTGATTTTGTTAAATACAAAATACCTTCCTACACCTTGTTAAATCACGGTAGTTGCATATGATCCCAATCCTTAGCACTATAGTACGCAAGATGGGCTCAACTTGTACGGGGTGGCTACCACCAGGGGGCTTTCGATGAACTGCTTTAGGGGCGCATGCCTGTAAAAGAAAAACTCCAGACACATTTTAAACACCCCACACCCGCCCTCCCCTGAACCCATTCAAACCCTTTTAAAAGCGAAGGACAACGATTCCATTTCATTTTGAGCGCAAATATTACAAAGATGATTACTTATGTACAGGATCGTTACACCACATGTACATTCCATGCATTGACTCACTGCTTGGGTTAAGAGGTAGTTGTAGCTTATCTGTACCAATCTGGGAGATGACAATGACGTTTTGCAGAACACACCGCATTGGCTGAACAGATGACCATCCACTCTCACAATCCAGTGCTGTAAACTTCTCAGAAGACCTATTAAACGACATTGGGTTGCCTTTCCTTCCAGATGGGGGGGAGAACTATTGATCGCAGGGAGTTGAAGTCCAAACAAGTAGCTCCTCTCGCCAGCACACAACCAAGGCATTCACCACAGCAGACACCACCAATATCATGTCAGCGCAAGAGGAGATGTGACCACGGTACAAAACGCTTTACACCGCTTGCCTGAAAAAAGGAAGAGAGAGCTGTGCGAGAAATTGTGTTCTACAATAGTTTTATAAAAAGTGGTAATGAAGCCAAGCTTCTGAGTGTTACAGAGATACCTCAGCCCAAAATACAAACCAATGACCCGCTTTACACTCCTGAAGCTAGAGACTGCGTGCCCATCCCACTCTGGAGCTGCTGCAGCGCTGGCCTCTCATCTACTCTGCCCTGTGCTTCTGGCGCCCTCTGTAGACCTCCTGATCGCATCGCCTCTCTCTGCTCCTGCCTCCACGCCCTCTGGACTTGTCCTGCCTGGCTCGTCTGTGGTCCTCTCACGCCCTCTGGCCTTGTCCTGCCTGGCTCGTCTCTGGTCCTCCCACGCCCTCTGGCCTTGTCCTGCCTGGCTCGTCTCTGGTCCTGTCCTGCCTGGTCCCAGTCTGGTCCTCTCCCCGTCTCCTACGATTCTGTAGCCACGCTGGTCCTGAATCTTCCGATTAACAAAGTCCATTCTTCCCCACATTAACTAAGTCCATTCCCCCCAATAACTCAGTCCATTTTCCCCGGGATAAAAAAAAAAAATCTTCTGTCTTC
>NW_015112616.1:326630-327390 GCF_001443285.1 Poecilia latipinna | reverse complement strand
AAAAAAATCTTCTGTCTTCTGTAAGTCAAAATTTTTTTCTTCTTCTTCGATTGACTAAACTTTTTTTATATTAAGAACTAAACTTGTGATCCACTTGATGAATACAACTTAGTCATTATTCTGTACAAGGCAATCAGCTTGTGTTTTTTTTTTTTGAGTAGAGAAAATTAAAATCAAAAATCTGAAAGTCAAATTTGACTTCATTAAAAAAATCTTCCGTCTTCTGTAAGTCAATTTTTTTTCTTCTTCGATTGACTAAACTTTTTTTTATATTGATAACTAAACTTGTGATCCACTTGAGATGAATACAACTTAGCCATTATTCTGTACAAGGCAATCAGCTTGTGTGTTTTTTTTTGAGTAGAGAAAATTAATATCAAAAATCTTAAAATCAAATTTGACTTCATTAAAAAAAATCTTCCGTCTTCTGTAAGTCAAAATTTTTTCTTCTTCTTCGATTGACTAAACTTTTTTTATATTGATAACTAAACTTGTGATCCACTTGAGATGAATACAACGTAGCCATTATTCTGTACAAGGCATTCAGCTAGTTTTTTTAGTAGAGAAAATTAATATAAAAAATCTGAAAGTCAAATTTGACTTCATTAAAAAAAAATCTTCTGTCTTCTGTAAGTCAAAATGTTTTCTTCTTCAATTGACTAAACTTTTTTTTATATTGAGAACTAAACTTGCGATCCACTTGAGATGAATACAACTAAGCCATTATTCTGTACTCTGGTCCTTTTTTTTTTTTTTTTTT